>NW_010295005.1:28025-34512 GCF_000700745.2 Antrostomus carolinensis
CTGCGGATGGCAGAGGGGTTGGAACTGGATGATCTTTAAGGTCCCTTCCTGTCTAGACCAGTCTGTGGTTCTATGATTCTATGAAATGCCTCTGTCCAATCTCCAGCAGTCATAACACGGAGATTTATTTCTGCGAAGGGAGGCAATGCTGTGGTTTTCTCTCCAAAGACCCTGTTGTCTGACAGTCCTACATCATTAAGTCTTGTTTCCCACCCGGGGCTGCTCAGAAGAGCGACTGCAGGAGCTGTCTGTGTGGGCTGTCCCCAGCCACGCTCTCCTCTGACCCTTTGCTCAGCTGTGCTCTGGCTGCTTCAAAACGTGTCGGCAGTTTCAGAACACAAGTGCTCTCTGCTCCTGGGTTGCTGTTGTAGTCAGAGTCTCTTGCCATCTGGCTGTGTCCCCTAATGAGGGTGGAGTTGACCCCAACTTCTGACCAGGGGGACCTCTTGATGCAAGCACAGGGTTGTCTTAGCTGTATCACAGAGTCACAGAATGTTGGGATTGGAAGGGACCTCGAAAGATTGTCTAATCCCCCTGCCAAAGCAGGAACACCTAGATGAGATTACACAGGAAGGTGTCCAGGTGGGTCTTGAATGTCTCCAGAGAAGGAGAAGCTGTACACCCAGACCCAGGCAGATGTTCCTGCTCGTGGCCAGCTGTGGGGATGGGGCATGTTCCTTCATGGCCATTCACAGAGCATGTGGGGGATGGTGGATGATCTGCTCTGGAGGCAGTGCCAGGTGACAGTGCTTGCCTGGGTTTAGTCTCGAGGGAGGCAGAAAGCCAGGGCATGGCCAGAGGCCTCCTTGGCATGGTGGAGGGGTGGGCTGGACACTGACCTGTCTGTGCCATTTCTCCCCAGAAAGATCTGGCAGAAGGAAGGGCCCATGGCCTTTCTGAAAGGGGCGTACTGCCGAGCCCTGGTCATTGCTCCTCTCTTCGGCATTGCACAAGTCGTCTACTTCATCGGCATCGCGGAGTTCCTGCTGGACATGCTCCCCAAGCACCGGGCCTAGCCCCAGCGCCCCTGCCTCTGCCCTCCTGCCCTCTGAGGCACTCAGTTCGTCCCCGTGTTTGTCACCCGTGTCGACCGATGTCAGAGCAACAGCACAAAGGGTTCCCGCAGGGAGGCCGAGGGGATCGGCCTCCAGACGAGCAAATGCCGGGAGGGAGAGGGTCCCTTTTCTGTCTTCGTCTGGAACCTGCCCCCTCCTGCTCCTTCCACGGACAATACCTAATTATGCTTTTTTTTTTTTTTTTTTTTTTTTTCCCCTTTCCTTTTTATTTTGTTGGTTTTTTTAAAATTGTCATTCTTAAGGACACTGGTAAGCACAGACTGGGCTTGCAGACCCAGAAGTCTCTTCCCAGCTTTGGGGAGGAAGAGGGATGGGAAAGAAATAACCTGAATCCTCATCCACCCTGGTCTCTCTCTCTTCCTGGAGTTGCCCGCTCTCTGAGGATGAGCTGGAGGAGCAGCTGTGTCCCCTCAGCCCCTCCTCAGCTCTGCTGGCTCCGGATCCAAAACAGGCACTGTGCAAATGAGGGCTCATCTCATCGCTGCCGGAGGCACGGTGGGGCAGAGGCCTCCTGGCACGGTGGAGGGGTGGGCTGGACACTGACCTGTCTGTGCCGTTTCTCCCCAGGAAGATGTGGCAGAGGAAGGGCCCATGGCTGGATCCACCAGATTCCTTGGCCTGGAAACCTTCATCCATCCCTTCTCCCTTTCTTAAAAACAAGTTGGACTTAGATGAACTTGTTGGAGATCAGAGGAAGGGAAAGGGGATCCTGACTATTGATTTTTGTAATTATTTTGGTTTTATAGCAAAGGGACGTCCCTCCTAACTGAGTGTCACAGGCACACCTGGGTGAGGTGCAGAGATGAGATGTCTGCTCTGTAGGGAACATGTCTGTGGGATCAAATGAATGTCTGAAGGTGCTTTGCTGCCTGGCTACAGGCAGGGGAAGGAGAGGAACTTGGGGTCAAGTTTTTGTGTTTGCTTTTTTTTTAATTTATTTTTTTTTTAATGCAGGGATTGTGGGGAGGGAAAAACCAAACAACCAGAAACCACTTACATTCCTTCAGCCTGCCTGCTCCCGGGGTGATTAAGCGGTGGCCGCAGGTGTAGATTAGCTGATTTTTAATTATTATTTTTTTTTCCAGCTTAGCCCCAGGTATGTGAATGGAAGTTCCTGCTCTGCTTCTGCGCTGCCCAACCTTGGGGAGCCGCTCTAGAAACGCTGTGTCTGTGTGATCACCTTGCCAGGTGAAAACACACGGTCTGGTTGAGTTTTGGTGTTTGACTTGGGCGTGTTTGGAACCAGCTGGTATCCAAGAGGTGGAGTGTCCCCCCACCCCGAGCCAGGAGCTGTTGGTGTGTACGTGATCACAGGCTCAAGCCTTCTGGATCACAAAAACCCTGTCACCCTGCTCGCTTCTAGGGTGGTGGTCATTGTTGGGTGGCAGGGGACAAATCCACACCTCCAGCTGTGTTAAAGGGATGCTGCCCCAGGTAACATCACCTGTCAGAGGGTTTCCTCCTTCAGTACTCTCTTGGGCTGTGTAATTAATTCTACTTTAAATGATCATAAGTGTGAGATCTACCAACCCAGCGTGATCTTCTCCATTATTTATTCCATTTGGTGCAATCCACCCAACTTTGGTGTTTAAATTAAACTGGTCGAATTCACTTTTCATTCCTTCTTTCTTTTGCTTTGTTCTCCAGGCCCTTGCTTGGTGTTTGTGTTTCAAATGTATATTTAAGTTAATTAAAAAAAAAAAAAATCCCTGTTTTTAATGTTTAAAAGAAAACCATTTGTGTTTCAACATTCTTGGGTTAGGTTTTTGCAAAACCTGTACGCTGAGGGCCTTCTTCCTTGCTGCGTCCTTTTTCTCTTCAGAAAACGTTGTTCTGTGGTTGATTTGTTACTTGTCACTTTGCTTATGTGGATAGTTTTCTTTATTTTTCTTTTTTTTTTTTTTTCTTACTGACTTCTCCATGTACCTGAGAAGGCATCTGTGCAAAGACAGTGATGGGTGTCTGTGCCGTGTGTAGTGCTGTGATGCTGCTCTTGCTCTGGATTTCCCTTGGGTGGATTAAAAGAGAAAGATTCTTTTTTTTTCTTTTCTTTTTTTTAAATTTTTTTTATTAAGGTGCCCCGTTACTTGCTGCTTTGTGATTGACAAGGAAAGTCTCCAAAAGAAACCGTGACAATTGTGGTGGTTTCAGCCACAGCTCAGACCCCACAGTCCTGCACTCGCTGCCCCCGACCCGCTGAGATGGGGAGAGAAACTCACCAAAGGGCTGGTGGGTTGGGATGAGGACAGGGAGGGCTCACTCACCACTGATGGGCACGGGCAAAACAGACTCCACTTGGGGAAGAAAAATCCATTTAATTCGTTCCCAATCAATCAGAGTAGGACAGTGAGACACAACAACCACACCTGACAGCACCTTCCCCCACCCCTCCCTTCTTCCCGGGCTCCCATCACTTTGCTCCCCATTTCTCCAGGGCACAGGGGACAGGGAATGGGGGTTCAGTCAGTTCGTCTCTGCTGCTCTTCCCGACATGAGATCCCTCCTGTGGGGTAAAAGAGTCCAGGAAAAAAGTGTTCCAACATGGGCTGCCCATGGAGTCATGGGCCTCTCTGGGCTCAGTTCCTGGCTCCACCATGGGGACATCCATGGGCTGGAGATGGGTCCAGTGCACCTCCTCCCCCTGCTCTGGTGTCAGCATCTCTGGGGTCTCAGTTCAGTCACACTTGCCCTCGGGCTCAGCTTTCTGCTCTAGTGTGGAGTCCTCCATGACCTACACGTGGGGATCTGCTCCGCCGCTGAACCTCCATGGGCTGCAGGGGACCCCATTTATCCCCTCTACTCTTCTGTGATCCCGGTGTCTGAGGTTCTGTCCTCCCCCTCCTCCTCCTTCCTCCTGGCAACAAAGCTCTGGAATCTCTCTCTTTGTTTAGGCCAATGGTCTTTTGTCCAAGTCAATAGTCTCTCCTCAGGGGTTCTCTCCACCTTCTTCTTTTCAAACCAGTTCTTCCCCTCATAAATATGGATTTGCAGAGATGTTTCCCTGTTGCTGATTGGCTCAGCCTGGGCTGGAGGTGGGTTCTCTTTGGAGCCAGGGGAGCTTCTCGAAGCTTCTCACAGGGGCCATCACTGTAGCCCCTTCCCCACTACCAAACACAGCCCCCCACACACAGACCCCCCACACCGCTAAAAGCAGAGGGGTTTCTGTTCCCCTTCTCCCCGCAAGGGTTGTCCCCTGGAGCTGCAGGGGGTGCAGGTCTGGATTGTAGGGTTATGTCTGGAGGACAATTTGGGCTGAGGTTCAGGAAAACTCTCGTCCTTTTGGATCCTTTGAAAAAACCTCTTTGTCAAACACTCTTCCTCCTGATATCTCCAGCTCTTCTTCCACCACGTTGGAGCTGGTGACCAAAATGGGGCTGATTTTTAGCTGCCTGGACGTGTCCCTGTGTCAGGAGGCCGTGGGGATGTGGCATGCAGGGTGCCACTGGCCAAAAAAATGAATTAAAAATGGGAGAATTCCCATCAGCTTAATTAACAGGAACCTCTAAGCATTGGCTGCAGTACTGAGGAATAAAAGTGAATAATTACACTTAGAGAAACACCTCTGCTCCCGTCCCTGCCTGTGGCACTTGTCCCTGGGACAGGGGACAACAGCCAGCATGGAGCCAACTCCTTGTGCATCCTCCCTCGTCCCTCTGGCAGTGTCCTCCCCCTACCCCACGCCCTTTTCAGTCGCGCCTTGTCCCACACCAGCCCTGGCCGTGGCTCTTTGGCTGGTGGGATTTCCTGGAATGCAAGGAGGAAATTTCCTAAAGCCCTGGGGGGAAAAAAATCCTACGAAGCAAAGAGGAAAATTCCTGGAAACCAATAAGGGAATTCCTAGAAAGCAAATGGAAACCATCCTAGAAAATGACAGTAAAATATCCTGGAGAACAAAGGGGACATTCACTGCACGACAAAGATGAGGGGGAATTCCTTGAAATCCAAGGGGGAAATATTCTGGAAGTTTGTAGAAAGCAATGGGGGAACTTCCTAGAAAGCCACAGGGGAGATAGCCTAGAAATCAAAGGAGGAAAATTCCTCAAAAGCAAGGAGGAAATTTCCTCCAATGCCGGGGAAATTCCTGAAAAGCAAAAGTGACATTTCTTAAGAAAGTGACAGTGATATTTCCTAGAGGGGAAGTTTCCCAGAAAGCAAAAGAAAAATCAAAAGGGAAAGTTCCTGGACAGGGAGAATGAGATTTCTTGGGAAATAATTTCTGACTTCCCAGGGAGTGACAGTCATGGAGAAATTTCCTAGAAAGCAGTAACAGTCCTCTAAGCAGAGAGAAAATTCCTAGAAAACAGTGGAGGAGTAGAGAAAGCAACAAGGACATTTCCCAGGAAGCAGGGGAGGAATTTCTTGGAAAGCAATGGGAGGGAAATATCCTGCAAAGCAACAGGGAAATTTCCTGGAAAACGATAGTGAGATTTCTTAGGAAGGAAGGGGCAAATTTCCTGTAAAACAAAGGGTGACGTCCTGGAAAGAAGAGGAAATTCCTTCAAAAACAAGACACGTAGGGGGAAAGAGGCCAAGATGCTGAGCTTCAGCCCCAATGGCCGCCACTCTTGGGTCATAAATTTCATAGAATCACAGACTGGTTTGGGTTGAAGGGACCTTCAAAGATCCATCTAGTCCAACCCCCTGCAGTGAGCAGGGACATCTTTACCAGAGCAGGTTGCTGAGAGCCCCATCCAGCCTGACCTTGAATATCTCCAGGGATGGGGCCTCCACTATGTCTCTGGGCAACCTGTTCCAATGACCCACCACCCTCATATTGAAGAACTTTTTCCTGATACCTGGATTGCCCCTTTTCTTGTTTCAAACCATCACCCCTCGTCCCATTGCTCCATGCCCTTGTGAACAGTTCTTCTGGCACCTTCATTTGTGAAGCTCCTGCAGATCTCAGGGTTTTTGGTTTGTGTTGCTGCTCCCTGCAGAGCTCACGTGGGCTCAAGGAAGAGCACCGAGGGCAAGTGCTTGGGCTGCACCTGAGCTGCCTGATATTGTCATTATCAGAGAATCCCAGACTCATCTGGGTGGGAAGGGACCTTAAAGCTCATCCAGCCCCACCCCCCCTGCCAGCAGCAGGGACACCTTCCACTAGACCAGGTTGCTCAAAGCCTCATCCAACCTGGCCTTCAACACTTCCAGGGAGGAGCAGCTACAATTTCCTTGGCCAACCTGTTCCAGTGTTTCACCTCCCTCAGTTATTTGCTAATTTTCATGGCTATTCACTAATTTTCCTCTAATTTTATACAAAACCCTCCACAACCTGCACGGCGATGGCCCGAGGCACAGGGTGACCATTTTCTCTCAGAGGTGGCTGTCCCCGAGCCCCGTGTTACTGGAAACCAGCTGGAGCCCCTGCTGGGCACCACTTCCCCTTTCTGGGGTGGGGGACTGGCTGCTGC
>NW_010295006.1:0-21999 GCF_000700745.2 Antrostomus carolinensis
AAAACCTTGCCATGCAAACCCAATACATATAGCGAGAACAGAACTGAGCCTATGACAAATACAATCAGACTCAGAAGTCTTTCCATAAATATTCTTGCCATAGAAGAATGAAATGTTCTGCTACCCCTCTACCAACAGGGAACATGTGAAAAATGAGCAAACTGAAGCTGGCCCTCTAATGCCGCCTGTAGAGTTGCTACTGGCTATGGCTTTCCATAATAAGGTTTTACAGCGGTGCTCTTGGACAGCCAGGCCTCCACCTTCATAGAACTTAATAAAATAAAACTGTGGCAGTAGGAAACTTATCTCTAGGAGAAATTATTGGAAAAGAAGTCAGAATACCTGGGAGCTATAGTCAAAGTGTAGTTGCCAAAGATGCAGAACAGACCCAAATCCTTATTATATGCAGATGTTTTATTTCACTTCATCTCCACAACCAGGTATATAAAAATATGCTTATGATGTGCAAGGCACTGTATGCTCCAAAATGTCTCCTTCCTTTTTCCAAACTATATAGGCATCTTTTTTAACGTCTCTCTATTTAGATTTTATTTCTCAGTAAGCAGAAGATGTGCTCAGACAGTACCCATATGAGCTGAAAACTACCTAAACCTTTCCAAAAGGGGTCTCTAAATTTTGCTAGATAAAACTCACTCAACCTATTTTAAGCCTTCAGTTTAGGACTGGTATTCCTCCTCTGCAGATCTGGATTTTTGGTGTCATAGATTTACTGTGGAGCAGACAGATTAGTTTACCAGCAATACCTAACTTGTGTGAAAACATAGATGAACTGGAATATTTCCAGGAAGAGAAAGCCTGGATGCAGTCCTGAGCAACTTGCTCTAGGTGAACCTGCTTTGGCACAGGGGTTGGACTAGATGATCCCCATAGGTCCCTTCCCACCCCCACCATTCTGTGATTCTGTGATTTTTCTCATTTCTGTACTTCATTCAGGGCATTCTTTCTTTCCTATCCTTTTCCTATGAGCAACAAACACTGCAAAGATAATGTGTTTGTATGCTTAACATCTTGTGCGTGATGTGATCTTGAATTGACGTGCTGGAAGCAGTGTCAGATCTGTTGCAGCCCCCAAACTTCCATCTATCTTCATTTCCTAGAATCATACATTTGGGAGCAGAGATCACCTTCAGACATTTGGAAACACCTAACACATGATGAGGGAAAGTTATTCCTTAAAGTGTTTCCAAAAAATGCTGGACACACATCTTTGTCCAATATTTCTCACTGTCTCTGCTTTAAAAAGCAGTTCTGGGAACACCCTTCCTCAGGGGCTGCAGAACAGAGTTTCACCACAGGCTCTGCAAACGGAGTCCCAAACAAAACTGCAGCAGATACTGCCAGTCCCCTACTGCTGCAGTGCACCAGCAAAAATATCATCACACACATGCAGCAGAAATGAACAGGTAGCCAGCCCTTCTCTTACCCCTTTAGGCACCTGTCCGCCAAGGGCCTCCTTGCCTGGAGATGCTGGAGCAGCATCAGTTGGGCTCCAACAGACTGCAAATGCGTGCTTGGCAGTGGTCCCTGCGTGAGAAGAACCCAGGCTTCCCACCCCACCTTCAAAGTGAAGATGAACAGCTACGCTGCCTGCTGGTAACAGGGGCTGGAGGCTGGGCAGGGGAGGTGGTACGTTCCCCACTAGTGCTTACATAGCAGGTCATGGAGTTAACCATAAAACAGAGCCATGTGGCACATGAGGCCTTTCGAGAAGTTGCTCAGGCCATCTCTCAAGCTGGGGTTCAAAACTGGGTGTTTCAGCAGCCATAATGCAGGCTTGCAACATTAATTAGCATTTGGGGGAGCCTATTGCCAGCAGGTTCTCTGCAACCACAGGCTATTTTCCACAGGAATATACGTGGGTTGTAAATTGGCTTGCTGCTCTCAGGGGAGCACTGGAGTCCAGCACCTTAAGTATGTAATTACTCTCAATGGTTTTACAGCCTGGGGCAGGCTTGTGGCTAGCCACACTGGTGTGGGAGACCCTGGAAAACTATGGGACACTGCATTTAAATGGAAGCAGACCTTCCCTCGTTTTTAAAATAAGTACATCTAATGAAGTTTTTCAGGTATTTCAAACTACATATCGAAAACTGCAAACACACCTCTGTTCATTGGATGCTTGCTTTGAGTCTGCATTAGATGTTTGTTTTAAGTCTTGCTTTGAGTCTGTATCAGAATAAACCTGAAGTAAATAATATTTTATTAAATTAGCAGCCACTCAGTGATAGTAAAAAGCATTAAAAGCTCTTAACCATTTCCCATAGCCATTGACCCATGTATTACATACACACACACACGTAAATATACACGTATACACACCCATGCATACAAATTTCCCTTTTCTGTTGCCTTCTGAATATACACAGTCACATGCAAGTAAACACTTACTTAAATGTAGGAATTAATTTCACTGACAGTTTCTCAGGAAATTTAGGATTTTTTTCCCTAATTCTTCTCTAGAGGGACACATTGCAAGGCATAAAGAAACAGAGAAACAAAAGAGACGGACTTGGCCAGCCAGGCAACTCCCTTTGCCAGACTGCAGCCGTTCTGTTTAACCTTTTCCCTTCATCCGGCAGGATTCTCCTTTTCTTTCTCTAGGATGACTGCAACAGAAACCATTTCAAGTACACCCACTCAAATGGTTTGCAGAGTCCTCATAGAACTCACGAAGGTGGTCATGCTGAAGGTAAATCCTTTCCCCCCCCCCGCATTGAAATGGGCTAGAATTGCTCAGAGAGTCAGTTACTCTGTCTAATTGGAAGGGTATTAACCTCTGAAATAGCCTGAATTGTACTAGAAGTACTTGTCTGGCTGTGCGTGTAAATAAAGTCTAAAAGTAGCGCTGTGATGTTTGCCTATGGACACAGCCCGTGTCCCCAGCCAAAGGAGGAAGGTGGCTGCAAGAAATGGCCCAAGTTTTTATCCAAGGTTCATGAGACCGCAGTGCCAATATCCTGCGGGAGCAACTTCCTTGTCTTGAGATTAGCTACTGCTCCTCAGGCTGGGATTTCCATGGTCCTTCTGAGACACAGAAGACACTGACGATCCTCAGTAGTCTGGGCCACAGCCAAGGTCTTGCAAGACTCACGGACGGGGACGTGAAAGAGTACCAAGAGAGCAGCACAGGAGTGGTGCCCACGTTCAGACACCTCGGTGTTGAACAGCTCATGCACTGAACCAGTCTGAAGCTGGCAAGGGCTGGAGTGTCCTCCCTAAGGATCTGGGCAAAACAAGTCTCAAACACAGTTTATACACCTCAACACCTCATGTCCATCCTGGGGACAGTGTCTTTTCAGGGCAGCGCAGTGGTGAGCACAGTACTCCTGGAGAAAACCCTGCACACACTTTGGCAGGTTGGGGAAGCTGCTTTGACAGCCAGGTAGCAATTTTTGTTTTACCAGTGAGGAGACAAACAAATTATTCTACCTGGTTCTGTTGGGGCTGTTCCAAGGGAGGGATGGTGGCAGCCAGCACCTGCCTGCTCCACTGCTGTGAGCTGGTCTCTGGGAACCGGAGGTGCCCTCCAGGGGCACCCACTTGCCCAGGTCGGGCCTGTGCTGGTATCGTCACACAAGTGCTGGAGCAGAGCCAGCTCACCTCTGCCTTGCTCTGGTCCCTGCACAGCTTGTGTGTGACAGCCTGCTCCCGTGCCCGCAGATCTGCCCTTGGCATGGCCGTGCTGTTCACTACCTACAGGTCTATTTGGGAAGAGAGGGCTACACAGGCCCCCTCCACGCTGTCCCTGGCACAGAGCGGGACGAGACTCTCGGTGTCCCTGTCAGGCCCAGGCTCGGAGCACAAAGGGGATCCTTGCTGGATGACATCTCTGTCAAATCAAATCCACTTTGCCGCTGCTGCTGCTGCTGATGGACAGAGCATGAGGTCTTGTTTAAGTTCTTGCTCACTGATAACATATCTGCAAGAGGCACTCTGGGCAAGGGCAGTGATTTTATTTCTTTCTCTTTAAACAATATCTTTGAAAAACTTAACAGAGCTACACCATTCTGTCACAGGCAACTGCTCTGACTCTGTTTGTGCCTCTCTACACCCTCCTCCCTGTTCACTCCTTCCTTAAAGCCCAGGAAATAGCAATAATTATTGTTCATTTTAAGCAGTATCAGAAACACTCAGATGTCATTAAATATCATTCAAGAATACGTGGAAAACATGAACAAACAAAGAGCTACGTCTGTCTGTATGCAGAGGAATGCATGTTTGCTAACAACCCAAAGCCACTGCCCCGTGAGGGAAAGGCTGACCCATATGCTAGCTGATGCAACTGAACTAGCAAAGTTATTTCCTTGCTAGGGGACATCTTCTGTCATTTGCACTCACAAGGAAAAAAAAAAAACAAAAACAATCATGATCTATAAATCATCTAAATTTATGTATATGCATGCTGCCATCTATACATCCAGAAATCACACCTACATTATGCCCAATATGTGCATGTACATGGACTGAATTAACTTGGTGCAAAAAATCATGAATCTTCCCAGCAGCCCATCGATTTCTATAAAAAATGATGACATTTGAATCCAGCAATGGCCAACCTGCATAATTTTAAAGCTGTTTTCAACTGACTGTTACGTTTTTTTAATCTGCTATTATCAAGACTTAAAGTGTCTTATACACCCTAAGAGCTTTCCATCTATTCTCTCATCATATATTTCGGTTTGTAACATTTTGAAGAGGAATGTTTACTTCAAACCGCTCCACTCCTTCATTAGAGAAGATGCAACAGCACAGATAATATCTTCCATGTGCAAAGGCATGCACAGCATTTCTTCACATCAGCAGAGCACTGTACCCTGCAAACTGCCGGCCAGATGTTTGAAGAGCAAACGCTCATCATCCTCAGAAATCACTGCCGAGGCCTGTAGCAGCTGTCCCAGCTCCCCAAGTCCCGGTGGGCACCAGGGTTCAGGCTTTGCAGTGCTCAGCTCCAGCCGAAGCCACCTGCCCTGCCTCAGCAATGAAAACTTTTGTTTCCCATCACAAGAATCAGTGAAAAAAAAGTTGACAATTCACTGCTTCGCTTGGGCTGTGGATCAATATACACACTGAAGGGTAAGAATTTCCTCCTTTCCTTTTCCAAAGCCATAACGTGTTATTAAGTACAAAATTAGAGGGCTGAGTTAGACCAGCAAAAGTAGCAGCCAGCAGCGTGCCCCAGCCAGACACGAGATCAGCCTCCCGGTTTGGGGGTGCGGGTGCATGTCTCACACGAGCACCCTCATCTCTGCTCTGACAGGTCCCTGCAGATCAGGCCCCTCTAGCAGCCAGGATAGTCAGGCTTTTGCCATTACTACCAACCCCCCAACCTGCCTGAGGACTGCAGGAGCATGGAGTAACTCTCCTTTCTCCTTTGGTTGCCAGGGAAAGGGGTCCAAAGGCAATAACCGAAGCTGAGTACCCCCCAGTCCGTGGCCAGCTGCTCATTTATTCTCAGATGCTGGTTTCCCTCTAACACAGGGACAGCAACAAGTTTTCCACGCTACTAGAAAATCCAGGGTCCTAAGTTGGAAGTTTAAGTCTTGGGCCTCTTTTTAAAGAACAAATAAATATCCTCAGTATTTGCAGTGGGAGAGAAAGCAATTTGGATAAAGACAAGGCTCAGTGCAGGAACTGCAGGCTGGGCAGACCAGAGAAAGCAGCACTGTGCATAAAGCACAGTAAGGTGAGGCAAAGAAAGGAAATCCAGAATATTCAGAGTGTTTGCAATTTTTAACTCATACATTGTAGTCTTGAGCATGGACAAGTGAAATGATTGCAGCATATCGTGTAGGCTGTGTCAAAAACCAGCCACCAACTGCCTCAGTTTCTCCCCTCAGTCTCGCAAATCCTCCTCCTACCCCTTTCATTCTTATCACCCCCCTGGCTTGCTCACACCTCAATATCTGGCAGCCAAACATTTCCCAGTCTGTACTTGGCTCATCAAAGAGGTGAGTTATTTGTGCTGCTGGGGAAAGACATGGCTTTGCTGCCTTCTATGCTCTCTTCCATGCCCGAGGCAGAGGTGCCGAAGGCCTGGGGATGAGCCCAGAGGACCTGCCCTGCGGGCAGGAGAGCAGGACCCCTGCTAGAAGCTCCTTCTGATCTCCCCAGGACGCAGAGCTGAAGAACACCAGGCGCACCAGCCTACTTATCAGTCAGCACAGATACATGGACAGAGCGGGTAGCTGGAGAGATTTGTGCATGCATATTTAATAGACAAGTAGTGACTTGTTTTATGGTCCTGCTTCATAATTTATTGTTTGAGAGCTCTGAAAGTTGCCAATGCTCTTAATAGTTTTGTGTTAGGCATGATTTCAGAAAAACAATCCTGAGCAGGAATTGGTCTGAGGGAAGGGGAAAAAAAAAATAAGATAGGCCACTTTTTGTTGGATGCAATATATGGACCAGACAATGAGGGCAAACACAGGGCTGCACCTTTGCTTGGCAAGCTCTGCTTTGGCACTGGGCACACAGAAGCATAAAGCACACTTCATTTTACAAACGTAACTACTTTTTTTTTTTCCTTCCCTTTTTTGATTCTTTCCAAGAATGCTGTAAGGACATGAACTGACTTTTCAATTAGTTGTTTTGTGCCCTCCTCATTGAGGGAACAGGCTTGTGGAAAGGCTGCTGACAATTGTTGTATTGTTGATCCAAACCTATTTATGCCAAGACAGATTTCTTCATCTCTTCTCCCCCTCCTTCTTCTCCCAATATTTTCCTCTCTCAGATTTTTAATAAAGCAGAAAAGCAATGATGCAAGTGAACAGAGTCTCTGTGTGACCATATGCACATCACCCCCAATTGCTGGATCTTGTAGCACGGTAGTTAATTTTGTGTGTCATATTTTATGTCACACTTATTAGCCTCAAGTGCAATAATGCACATTTCCATTCACAAGAGAACCTCTTCTAAATAACAAGGCCATGAATAGGTAAAAATAAAAGTATATTCCATGTGGCAGGGACTGTGCTAATTAGGCAGACTTGGAAATCTCTGTCAAACACTATAGAATGTTACAGTGCTTATATAAATGTTTAATAATGAAAATGATAACAAACTGAACGGGGGATGGCTTGGGGGAAAAAAAAAAAGAGTCATTTGAAGAGCTTTTTGAGTGTGAGGGATGTAACAGTCTATGGTTTCTGCAAAAGAGGCAGTATATTAGTGAGGGTCTCTCCCTCTTTTGCCCCTCTCTGGCTTTGGCTCGGGCTCTTGCTCTCCTGGGATTGCGGTTTTGGTTCGGGATTGTTGCTCCTCCAGGATCATTATCTGGGAACAGGCTTTAGGATACCTCTGTGAGATTCAAACACAGGACAAAGATCTACATCTTGCACAGTGGAAGATTCAGAGCTATAGCAAATCAGTCATTCCCGAGTCTTTTATGCAATAGCACAGAGTCCCTTGTGTGCAGCCCCAGGCTACACTACAGCAGGGAGACAGTGGGCTGCCAAAAGTACCCGGGTGCTGCTGAAGGGCTGCAGGACACACCACTCCTGCCCACGCGTTGCTCTGAAACAGAACCAACAACTAGGGGAACTAAGAGCAGGTTGCAACAGTGGCACATCCAGCGCTGGCTGACAACTGACTGCAGGAGGGAATGCCCAGGGGATTAATATTCCCCCCCTTCTCTGCTTTGCTTCCTGGCTGTGACATCCTCCCCAAAACTGCAGCACTGTCCTCAGCAGTAATAGGCTAAATGCCTATTTTGATGAATGAAAATATTTTGACAAATTAAATGAAAATAGATTTCATTCCAGACAAACTAATTGCAGTGCTCATATGTAAGACTAAATCAATGATAAGGTTATAGGAAACCTATTGCTCCTCAGCTCCAAAGACACTTTTTCAGGAAGAGAGGATTACCGCATCTCTTTCAAACAGCACGTCTGCGATCATCTCGGTGGCGGAGCTCCACTGACTGCAGTTCTGCTGAGCACCAGGTAGAAGTAATCTCTCCTCAGGCAGAGTTTTTTTCATTATTGAAGAACTTTTATAATATAATATTTAACATTTAAAATTCCTTTAGAAAAACTCCAAAAAATAGCTTTGCAAGAAACCAAAAGCAATTACATTGTTCTTAAGTATAATTACATTATTATTATCATATATAATATACTCATAGATCCCTGGGCTGGGGGAAAAGCATAAGGTCTAAAGGTAAGGAAAGATAGGGGGCTTTCATCTGATACCAATTCCACTTGTAAAGTCCAAAATAATACCGTTAACATCAGCATGGCGGAGAGCAGAGCATGTTCTAGCATCCTTGTTGTGAAAAACTTTGCATATCAAGGCTCCCTGGCTATATGGTTGGCAGGTTGTGCCAGAATTCCTCACCTACAGAGACAAAGAGCTGCCCAGCTCAGGGGCGACCTGACAGCGAGTTTTACCCTGTGACCATTCAACACATCCAAACTTCTTTTTAGAGCCAGCTCCCCTCCTCACAGGCAAATTTAGAGCAGCTTTCCCGTGAATCACAGGGTTGGCTTGCTAACTGCAGCCACAGCAGGAACAGTTTGGGGGACAAATTCTTGCCCCCTACACCAGGTACAAGAGAAGGGCATTAAACTGCAGCACAGCTCCTGAAATCACACACACATTCTTATAGTTTGCTTTTTTAAACACTGAAGGCACGCCTAAGTTAGATATAAAACGCAGCTGGACCTGTCCTCAGGAGAACTGAGGCCAGAGACAGACTGTCCCAACATCTTGTAGCCCATGGAACAGATCCCAGCACAGGGAACATCTCAGAGGCTGCAGCCTTGAAAAGCAGTAAGGAAATAATGTAACAAAGGTCCCCTGCACAGCCCAAACCCTGTTTGTCATCAAGATCTGTGATAAGGAAGAAAGCGTGCTCCATCCTTTTGCTGTGGCCTGGAAACCCTGCTCTCTCTTGAGAGACGTGAGAAAAGTTAGGCTGGAGAATCTGGGACCCTTCTTGCTCCCCTTCCCTCTGCTTTTTCAAAGCCAAATCCTGCCCAGGTTTCGCTGAACCCTACTATAGAGCTTATGAACCACAGCCTGTGCAGGAGGTGACATGGTAGCTTGCCAACCTGTTCTCCCATATACTGAAATAAATTTATGAATAGAAATATTTGAAGGATAGACTCTGGACGCTCCCCCAGGGTTGGAAAGAGCATTTGGCTCTCCTGGAGTGCGTGTGTACGGGGCTATTAGGACCAGCTGAATCTCAGGACTAATGATGTGTTATGTTTGTGTTTTCCTGCAAAGCAGGCTATGCTTGGAAAATGGAAATCTGAATCTTGACCATCTCGCTGAAGTCAGCTAAATGAGCTCTCTGGCACAGAACTGACAGGAAATGGGGTATTAGCTGGGAGAGAATAAATGGAAGCAATGTCCTTCAACTTGGGCCCCTTACAGAACAGTGGGTTGCTTCTCTTTGGTCCTTGGGTAAGCTATAATCCTCCTGCTTGTAACTTTTTGTTTAGGCTCAGCACAGCTCAGCATCTCCGAGCTGCTACAAAGCCAAATGGCCATGAACGTTGATACTTTTCCTTGCCATCTGAGATGCACCATGTCCACGTCTCTGCCTCCGTAGCAGATTCCAGCTAATTTGCATCTTTTCTTCAAACAGTTATTATTAATAATTTAGGGAAAATTTTATTTTTGTCTCTTCAACATAAAGTCATCAAATAAATACAAAGTGCACAAATATTACCACGCAACTATAATATTTTTCCTTCATTATGTAGTTGTTTCCTTGGCTCATTATAATGTAACTGCTGTTAATTCCATTTCATTTTTTCCCCTCTATTTTGCTTTTTTTTTTAATTTATTTCACAGGACTTTGAGAAAGATACTAACAATGATTTTCATTCTTCGCTTCCTACCTCAAGCACTAAATTGCTGCATACAGATTTCTCAGCAGCTCAGAAGAGTGTTTCACTTACTAACTTCTGGTCTACCAACAAAACGGTTCACATCTTCCTTTATTTTTATCAGTGACAACCGTTTATTATTTCTACTGCCTCTGATCCCACTTTACAGAGACCAGAAAGGGCTTCCTCGCTCTGGCAATAAAAGGGGCTCTTGAAGTGGTGCTGCAGCATAATACTACTCTCTTTGGTGGGTTTAGTAAGTCTTTTTAAAGCCACGCCTAAATTTTAACTTATAAATCACCTGTCAACCTCTTTAAAACATCATGAGGATAAAGAGAACAGTTTAGACTTAGAACAGAGTAGACTTCAGGAGACTGGATCTGTAAATCTGAAGGAGCAAAAGGGAAGGAAAGAAAAGGATCCGTCCCTAGCATTGCATGGTGAAGATATTCCATGGGGACATCTAAAATCTGAAACATACAATTAATAATACTTTTCAAAGATGTACCGAGATATACTTAATGACCATATTTAAAGTACTTCAAAATCTTCAGAATGCAAATTAACTTAAATGCAAGACAGTAAATGAAGCACAGCAAACTGCTCCAAAAGTCCAACCACACATCATGATGACAGGAACAGAAGAGTATGAGCCACTAAAAATACTAAGGAGAATATTACAAAAAACAAAGATAGAGAAGTCTTTGGTCCAGACACTATAACTTACACTGTCCAGATACATTAGATCTTGAAACCCATTATAAAATCGAGTATTTTAACTTTTCTTCTAGTTCCTTTTACTCACGTCTTAAGAACATGCTGACAAACATAGCTGTCTACTCTGTGTTATCAGATGTGCTCGCTCCACTAGCAATTAAATCATCCCACGCACCCTTCACAAAGGAAGTCGCTTGCAGGGGTACAGTGTGTGCTGGCAGCAAGGAGCAGCAGCAGCGCTGGAAGTACAGTTGGATACTTGTCACCTCAACACATTCACTGAATGTGACAGAGCGCAAACTGCCAGCTATGGACTTGTCCCAGAGGAGGACAAGGCCTCCTGGTAGAACCCTACCACAAATAATTAAAAGGCAACAATACCAAAGGACACATATTTTTCCCCAGTAAGCCAAGACCTTCATGGGCTCAGTCTGTTGCCTTTTTCGTTACATGAATAGCCTGTCCAGGCACTGGAATAACCTTTGTTTCTTCCTGCTTTCCCAGACCTCCCCATCAGGCGGTTTCTCAGACCTTCCTGTTGCTTCTATGGCCTCCGTTGTGTTGGTGGACAATGGACCTTTGAGAAAGCAGTGCAGCCTCAGGCAAGATTGGGAGACTTGCACAGTGACTGGGAGCACACGGTGCAGCCCCAGGCTCACAAAATTGTTCTGGGACAAGGACGGGGCAAGAAATGACACAAACAGAAAACTGCTTCTAAAACCCACTCCCTTAAGGGGAAGAAATGCCTTGTGTTGGCAACTGGCCTGAAGCTTTCATCATGGAGAAGCACTAATTAAGGTTTTCCAATGCCAAGCTGTTTGCTGAGGTGATCACAAACCACAGAGCTGAAAGCCAAAAGGTGAAAGCCAGAGTTTGAGAGTGCCCAAACGTAGTGTTTGCTCGTTCTTGTGTCTAAATGTCTCAACAGCAGCTTCCTTCTGCATCTTCCCATTCTTTTGCCATGAGCTGCAAAGAAAACACACTGGAAAGCTGATCCTGGAGGCTCGGGACAAAACCCAGCAAGATGTGAAGAAGGGGAAGATGTCAGAGAAATCCAGGATAGTCAGGAGAGAGGATCCCTACCTTGTTGATAGAGCACACGTGTTGTGACTACAAAAGGGCATGTCCTTCTAAAAAGAGACTGTAATTAGCACAAAAGCTGACAAGCACCAGGGATAGGTGTGAAAAGAAACCAGGAAGAGAAAGCACTTTGCTACTGAGAAAAGCAACACTTGTAACTCACACACTGTGCAGGTAGTTAGGTACTTTGCCAGAATTTAAACCCTGAAATCAACTTACTGCCAGTCTCAATTGTGTTGCTGCCCCTTGAGAGGTGCCAGCTGGAAGCTGAAACAGAGTTTTGCAGATAATGTTATTTAGTTGTTACCAAACTCCAGTTGCTGTTCTATACATTTACTCATTTTATTCAAGGTTAGATCAGCTAATTCCAGGCCAAAATTCTGCACCAATTGCTTGCCACATTTGAGACTGACAGCAGCTAACTGTATGGATGGAAATGCAACCAATCTTAATTTTAACACCACACTAGTGGATGACAGCCACAGCTGTTCTGGGCAAGACAGACTATATAGCACACATAACACAACCCACTGCAGCAAGAGACGGACACAAATGAGAGCTTCAAAGACACGATTTTCTTCTTTCTTCCCTTCTTAAGGGTGGGAGATCTTCGGTGAAAACAGAGATCTGCACCTGGGCTCCAGATCAGGTTCAGTTAGAGGGAGATCATTTTATTTTAATTGTATTTCAGTGCAGAAAGGGCAGGCAAAATGTCACAAGAACAGTTTGTCTCAGTATTTTTTTTCGTTTTTAGCTGACTGCATAAGTACAAACATATGAAGGCTCAGCAATATCAAAACTGAATCCAAATCATAATCCTCACTGCACGTTGCAGCTGAATTTTTAACACTATCTCCCAATCTAAACTCCCTGTCCAGAATGCTCTCCTTGAAAGATTTGCTTTTTTTCTGAAGGCTATAGCTATCCACTTAACTGGGGGGCTGGTGGGGAGACTGGAAAAAAACCTCTAATTCTTTGAGGTTTGTCAAGGACTTGATTTCAATCTGGTTTATACTACTGAAAATCTGGAGTAACTCCATTTAAATCAATAGATTTAAAGGTCAATTATCAGGTCAAGCAGCAAAAAAGAGTTACCAGATGAAAGTTACATTCAAGTGCCCATAGTGCAATGTCATCTTTACTTTTTCTTTTAAGACAAACTCTGGCTATTAAAATTCCATTTATTTCTGAATATCTTAGATATAGGCATAGGAAGAAACCTTGAGCTGTCCTAATGTGGCATTAGTGATGGACGCAGGAATAGTGATTCTGATCTCTTCTAGCAGATGGGAGCTACTCTAAGATGCTCCTTTGATTGCACTCTCCCTGCAGAAACATCTGACTAGGGCACGAGCAATCAGAAAGCCCTGGCTTAGCAAGTACCTACTTCCTCCCACTGGAATCACCAAGATTATTTTAAAGAGGTTCCTCAGTAAATATGGAGGGCAGCTTTGTTTCCAGGGTGGTAGTCATCTCTAACTTCCTTGATATAACTCCTCCTTCCTTTGGGGCATGCAAAAATTCATTGGTGAGATCAGCAATGTGATGAACAGTGGCTAAGACAGACCATGGACTGACTTCAACAAATCTTGCTAGAGTCAGAAAAGCTTGAGTTGCTGCTGCATTTTCAATTATAAACTGGGAATTTTAATCAGCATCTTTCCATAACTTTTTTTTTTTCCTCTCTATGAAACATCACAAATGAAAAGAGGTGCAGTGAAGTCAGCGTACTTGATTAGGAAGGGAAGCTTTCCAGTGCAGGAGTCTGTGAGGCAACAGGGCACACAAACTAAATTGTCCATCAGTCATCCCTGATTTACAAGAACCAAATGCTGAAGAACAGACAGGCATTATTTTTCTCCTTTAATGTGTAACTCTCAAAGCAAATATGCACAAGATAGGAGATGAGGCCAGAAGTGAAGGAAGGCTACTGTTTTGTGGGTAAGAAAAAGTAAAAGCAAAAAGAGGAAAGACAAGGCTCAGGCTAAATTTTTAATAAGGAGCATTTAGAAGCACCTAGATTCCTCTGCAAAGCCAGTGAATCTTTAATGCAAAAATTGCTTCGAAAAGGCAATTATCCCAAAAAGAAATTACTCTGCTCTGCAGCGGGACAAAATTTAATAATTAAAGTGCACACAGAGATTTTACTGCTATTTTAAGTACTTTCCTGCTGCAGCCCCAACTATGAAGATTCAATTGTTGCCTACCTTATGTAAGACCAGCAAGCAGTTGAAGATAAAATCCCCTGTAAACCAGGCTGTTCTAGAAACGTGACTGCCTTTAGCAATCACAGACAAAAGCAGATTATCCAGGAAGACCAGGGTTATCGTTCTGGGGAGCATAATGCAAAGAAGGAAAAACTCCAATTATATGCTCCAAGCCTTTTTTAAATGTGATCTTGCAAATACATACACAGCTGACCAAACTGAAAGCTACAGCTCATGTGTCCAGGCTTCTTTCCTTTTCTTTCTCCTTCATGTCCTTTCCCTGTCCCTACCCTTTGCTAATGTGCTCTACACAAATATCCATTCACAACTACGCTGAAAAGCAGGGAGGCTTTTGACTTACTCGGGAAAGAGGATGTGAGGGCTGTTGCTGTGTGTTGAGAGGATGTTTTTGTGCAATATATTTTATTTTTGACAGTTTTTTTTTTTCAATAGCTGCTCAGGAATGTGTTGCGCTCTGAGGATGACCATTGCTGTCTATTCAAAGATTGGTGTCCGTGCTCAGGAAAGACTTTGTGTGTAGTGAATTGCTCTAGAATTTCCGCGCCCCCGCCCGGAGAACTTTGTAAAGATTGTTTGGAGCTCCCAGGCTCCACCAGAATTCTGCTGTCCTCTCTAAACCTGTTTATGAAACTTTAAAATTTTATGTCTACTTGAAATACAACTCAGTGCTTTCAGAAACCAAAGTAACTTCTCTGATCCTGTAATCTTCTCAGCACAGTTCAGGTTGAGTGGAAAAGGCTGAGGAGGAAGAAAATATGTTTATTTTTAGCTGCATGTGACTGAGATGGTACTGCAGGAGAAATCAGAAAGACACAGGAAGCAGAGGAGCATATTAGAGAGTCATATATCTTCAATGTGGTGAATAAATCCAGGCAAACAGACTTTTTTCCCCACAAAAGGAGGTGTGGAAGAAGAAGATCAAGAAAAAGACCAAGAAAGGGATGGATGTGAGTAATTTAAACAGTGGGAGGAAATATGAAAACTGCCACTGAGGGAGAGGAGGGAAGTAGAAGGAAAGGCAGATGTCTGCAGCTTCAAAGAGACCACAGGTGAAGAGGATGGGGCCTAAACAGAGAGGTACTGGCCCTAAACATTCAAAGGGTTACACATGTGAGCAGCACAGCCAGCATGTTACCCACAGAAGCAGAGGCCTGGCAGACCGGGAGCTCAGCTGGAAGAGACTGTCTGGGACCCGAGCAGCTGGTTCCTGCTCACTGAGGAAGAGGAGGGATCTGGGTTAGGGAGGCTCCAGCGGAGGCTCTGAGGTGATGTAGTGGCTATCAGCAGAAGAGGGAAAGGGGAGGGGGCTGCTAAGACACACTGCAGTTGCAACATGAGAGCAGCTTTGTTTCTCTGACATCTGATTCTCAAATGGAAAGCATGTGGTCTTCCATCAAAATATTGGAAACAAATGCAAAACAGAAGTGTTAAAGGAAAGGGAACTAAAAGCAAACACTGAAGGAAAGCTTTAGGTAGAAGAAGAAAAAATACTGAAGAACATAAGAGTTCAAGAGTATTACAAAAGGCAGAAGCTGCTTGCACAGCAATCACATAGTTTCATACTACTTTCTCACACATAACTGCTGTAGTTAAATTGCATTTGGCTTTCCTTTGTTCTGTGCTTTGAATTTATTCCAATCTTCCCAAATATTTTCATCTTATTTATTGAAGAAACCCACAACACCAAACAAGGGGGAAACTAGGCAGATCTC
This sequence comes from Antrostomus carolinensis, assembly GCF_000700745.2. Taxonomy (NCBI): domain Eukaryota; kingdom Metazoa; phylum Chordata; class Aves; order Caprimulgiformes; family Caprimulgidae; genus Antrostomus; species Antrostomus carolinensis. Next base: position 15,598 of record NW_010295006.1, read on the forward strand.
TGATTAAGAAGCAAGGTGTGTACTCAAGCTAGAAAGTGCCAGAAGGCACAACCCTAAGCAGAGGATAGTCTTTAGGCAGCGGGAGGCCAGGAAGCGCTGTGACTCGGTCCGTAACCGATGCTCCATGCCCCCCTTGCCTCCTCCTTTACTCCAGAGCTAATGGCTGGGGGCAGGAATTTTGTTTCGGTCTCTGCTTTTGCCCCTGGGAAATGGCTGCCCAACGCTGCGAGGAGCAAGCTGCTCAGCTGGGGCAGGGGAGCGAAAGCTTCTCCTGTCCCCGCTTTCCTGGGACTCTTTGATGCAGGAGAAGGCAATACCTGTATTGCCACTTGACTGAGCACCAAGAACCAGATCACTGCATCAGGCACAGTCTTCCACAGCCTTGCTCGCTTGGACAGAAATGTGGTCTGAGTCACAGTCTGGCCATAAACTGCCCATAGTTCATTTGCTGGTAAGTCTGGTGGGAGGAGGTTTAAGTTAGTACAGTCAAGTGTGGTCACCTGAGAAGTGAATTTCGACAGAAACCATCTGCACAAAGGAAGAGCAGAGGTGAACTGATGTTTTGGACAACTGGTATAACCCCAGCTGCTTTAAAGTCAATGGTTCAGCCGCCTGTTGGTTACAGCAGGGTCAGGATTTCACCATTAAGTTTTTTCAATTAAGGTCTTGATTTTTTTTTTTTTACATATTGACATGGTGCTGACCTCCAATCCAGGCCACTAAATAACAAAACAACACTCTCAAAGCAATGGTATTAATGGCAAGAGAGACAAACTCACTGACAGCAGTTCTGCTGCTGGGAAGATTGTTGAAGACTTACAGCCATGGAAACAAATCCCTACTGACAGAGCTCTGGTAAGGCCTATGCTGCACCGAGCTGTAACTCAATCTGTAGAAACCTCTGGCAGCGGTGACCAAAAAGGACACACAGAACCTAGATTTGGGTGCTGCCTCTGTCCCTATTGCAGCTGAAAGCCAGATCAGCTACTACAGTGCCAGGGGTAGAGTTAGGCATGACCTGTGCCTTCAGGAGAGCCATGGCAAGTTGAAACTGGCCACCATGCAGAGCTGCCAGGGTCTGGGAGCTCACACAGGGAAGAGAGGGGGCCAGGCTTGGCCTTTCAACCACGGCCAATCTCCCCATCCCTTGCAGTCAGGAGAGACCATCAGGACTTGCCACTGTTTCTCCTTCCATTCTGCACCTCAAAGCACTTCTCCAGCAGCAAGTCCCACGGCTCACACCCAAAGCATGTCTGTGCAACAGCACTGATGGCACAGGAAGCCGTACGGGTCTGGCCCAGATGCAGGTCATCTGCAGCTCCAGCTGACCACAGCGCTCCCCTTAAACGTAGGATGTTAAATTACTCCCATAGCTGGGCCTGCACTTTTTCCCTAGCTCTCTGGGTATTGTTTGGCAGCCATCAGATAATTGAGCGCAGAGGTTAAGATAACATAATTTGAATAATGGTTAATGAAACACTCTGTAATCATTTCTGAACGTTTTATCTGCCTTCCCCCTCTCACATGGTAGCTGCAATTGCCTTCCTCTTACACGAATCTCTAGACAGGTGACAATACTCCAGAAGTGTATGCTTTTCATTTCTGTTTCTCCTTCTCTCACTTAAGGACCCCTTAATCCACCTCTCCCTTTCTCTCTGCTGGAGCCAATTGACAGCTGCGTCTCTGTGCAGAGCCCATTCCCTGCCACCACAGCCCATTTGCCCCTCTCCCACCTCCGACAGCACCTGCCCTATACCAGTGTGGGGCTGATGCAGCAATTTTGCATAAGAGCTGCCTGTGCAAGAAAGGAAAAGGAGAAAGATTAGGAAAGGAGAGCTGCCACTCTCACCTCATAATCTAAGGAAAGACAGGAGGAGCAAAACTGGCTCAAGGATTTACGGAAGGATAGGACGCAACACAATTTGCTGCCCCAAGGATGAGAGTGTTTACAGGAGCTCCTGGTCTCACACCTTCATTCCCAGCCTTTCCCTCTGAGGCAGCAGCAGCTCCACAAATATTGTGGGTAAAATGATACCCTTTGCTGAAGCACCTGCGTAGACAGTAGTCCCTGTCCTGAAAAGAAGCTGTGAATTATAGCTGTACTCTTGAATTTTTCACCAAATTTGAGTTCAGTGTGATTAAATCCTTGCCCAGAGACACCTCGAAAATAGACAACAAGATAGCTGGCAAAACAGAACTCAGGTGTTTATTTATAACAGCTTCAAAAATTTTTCACCTGCAGCTCTGTGGGTTGTCTGTCAAAATAAAGATTTGACCAGCTGGACAAAGAATTATCAGGAAGCTCAGTATTTATACCACCTGCCTGGTTTTAGGTGATCTGTTTAAGGTAGTCAAACAGATTATTGATAGGAGTAAAGTTCAAATAGGCAATATGGGAATCATGAGCTCAAGAAAGTAACCTCCAGCCTGCCTGGAGGCAGAGCCAGGAGAGGGCGATTTCCAGTGCCACTCGGCAGGAAGGAGCTGTGTCCTCTCCGTAAGTGCTGCTGTAAAAAGGACAGGAAGAGCACTGCAGGCAGGGCTGATGAAGATGATGCTGAATGTACCAAAAAGGTGGAGATGTTGCAGGTACAATCACGGCAAAGGAAAGTAGTAGACTAGGACAGTGTATTTTCACCTGAGTTTGTAACTTGGTTTTGTTGGGTTTTTTGTTCTTTGCTTTTTTTTTCTTTCAGAGTTTAATACTCTCTAGAAGGCAAAAGAAGTGGGAAGTGGTGTCTGAGTGGTGGGGGAATGACACAGGGTAGACAGAACTGACAAAATTTTCTGCTATTATCCTTAGAAACATAGAAAAGACTTACTGGAAAAGAAATGTAGCTGAATTTAGATGAGAGAACACATTTTAAACTCATGGTTCGGAAGTGTTGTTAGAAGCATATCTAGAACTCTGTATAAAGGAGTAGAATTTTATTCATCCAAACACAATCCCAATAGCAGGCCTCATCACAAAAATCTGTTTCACACTGCCAGGGCTCTCTCTTCAGCATTCAGTGGATTTTCTCCTCAGTACTTTTGAGTCACCTATCTGCAGTTTTGTGACTAGTTTAGCCTATCTTTAGCTATTCAGTCTGTAGAAAGAACCCATATGACTAACGCTGTACAGTCTAATAGTGTTTTCTGTAAATAGAGAACCCAAATCAGGAAGATGGTGCATTTCTGTATGACTCTACTGCATCTCAAGTTCTGACGTAATCTACAGTTTATGTGGAACTGTTAGATCCATCTTTATAGAGAGTTACCGACTGGTAAGACAGGCCTGGTCTCTAGTAAATTACCCACAGTAAATTAAAATATTGACAAAGGCTTCATTAGCCACAATTCCCTGGTACTTGATGTTAAAACTGCATAGGCCAGGAAGGGATTTCTATTCCTCTAAAGAGAATTTAAAGCTGCTTTGATAATAAAGCTTATATCTGAGCAAAGGGCCCTCACTGGCGGCAAGAGGATCCCACTGAATTTTGCAGCAAACACAATCAAAATAATGGGATGACATCCCAAGTACTGCAAAATAAAATGGGGCCCATGTGTCTATGTCATTTTGCTAAAGACCTTGAGAAAAAAAATAATGGAACAGATTGACACATCCCTACACCCACCCCAAAAAACCAGCTCCATGTTCTTCTCCAAAACCATTTCATCCAGGTACAGAGAAAGCTGTGACTGGGGACTATAAAGACAGCTCAATGCAGCACAGTTTTTCACAAGGGCTGCAAAATCAACACATCACAAAAACTTTCACATGTGGAAAAAGATGTATCTGTAAGCTTAAAGAAGCAGTGGGACACTTGTCCTGAGGAAGGGAGTTACCTTGGATGGATATCAGTCAGCTGAAAGACAGTTTGACCTGAGGAAAAGAACTAGCCTGGAGAGTTATCAGAAGTAAAAGCTTCCAGTTTACAGGGAATTTCCAGGAAGTGCTAGCTTATTGCATGTTGCATGGTAATAAATCATGTCTTCTAGAGGCAGGTATTGAGCGTGATAAATGCTCTCAAGATCTTCAAAGCACCTGAACATCTTGGTCTTGCCGAACCATGCTGGAACAATCAGAGAAAACTTCCAGGCTGACCTGTTACCTCTGAAGCACACTTGAAAAAAATTGCCAGTTTTTAAAAAGCACTGTATCCTAACACTTATTTTTCAATGCAAAGCAAAATGTACCAAGTTACAATTTTAAGACAGTTCAGGCTCTCAGAAGAAGCAATCTTCCTAGGCTACAGGCTGGTATTATCAATGTTTACAGCAATCTTTCTGGCCCTTCACACATCCAGCTCCTAAAGGCAAGTCCTGGTCACATGTGGGATGCAGCATGTCAGGGATATACATTTAGAAGGTTTAAGGGAAAATTAAAGAGCTTCTAACACAAAATAGAAAGAAAATCAAAATAATGGATAATAAATACATTAGCAGCTGATGAACAGATAATTGGTTTCTTTAAAAGATAAACATCCCTCTCCCGTAATGACATTACTGTTGATATCACTCCATCGATACCATCCAGCTTATCACGACCCCTTTTTATACGACTGTGGAGTCACGTCCTGCTTTCTAAAAGAGCCCCTGCCTTAAACCTGACTAGAAAAAAAATCAAAGAATCTTGTTCATGACCTGAGCTCTTCAGCCATTAGTCAGTACTTTTCAGCATGGTCTGTGACAGATAGCTACACCTCATCAGGGAGAACTAGAAAAATAAATTATATCAGAAAGAAAAGTATTATAAAAAAACAAATATGTATATAGAACAAAAGAGAACAAAAAAGCAGTAGTATAAAAAACATTTCTCCCCCCCCGATAACTCTAGGTAGAAAAAAAATGGTTGAAAACCATTTCTTTATTATATTCCCTAGCTTCACAAGTGACGTGAAAAATCACTCCTCTTCAGAAAAGAGTCCAAAATATGCAGGACAATAGAATATTTCAGAAGAAGAACCCAGTTAGAACAGCATGTCTCTATGTAATTTTAAAGTCAGAGAAGAATATTTGCAATATCATGAATATATCAAGTATTTTAAATACTGTGAAAATGTTAACTGTATTTTCATGAGAGGTATTTTCTTTGCTTAATAGCAATAAAGGTAGGATTACACAGATGTACTATGATATTCCCTTTATAGGTGTGATTAATACTCCTTTTATAGTAAATGAAAAATTATTCATAATGAAAACATGCACAATTTGCCATTTGTGCATCAAGAAAGCTTGTTCATAATCATAATTTGAACCACAGTTCTCCAGAAGGCGGTTTTGTTAAAGCAGGTTAGCCAACCCCAGGCAGGGGAGCAGAACACGCTGTTCTCACAGCACATATATGTGCCCCAGAACAGTTACTTTCATATTCCCCTGAACTCAAAACCCTGCAGGAAAAGCAAGACAGCATTCACAAACAGTGTTTTGTTCCAAAGGAGATTGACAGTTGCAAGGCCTTGTTATGATCTTAACCAACTATCCTAGTTGAAAATTCCCAACAAGCTTTTACTACACCCTAGACTGACAGCTACTAAGATGCCAGACAGGAAAGCAGTAAATCTTAATTTCAGTGCTGCAAAACTGGGTACCTGCCTTTGCTGGTTTGGATCTACAAAAGCCCAGAACATAAGATATTCCCCTTCAAGATAAGCTAAATCTCATCTGACCAACACAAACATTTCTTCTGCTTTTGCGCAGTAGCAGCAGGACTAAAATAGGAAGTATCTCAGTCTATATTTTGTAGGAGTTCACAGAATCACAGAATCAATGTTAGGGATTGGAAGGGACCTCAAAAGATCTAGTTTGCTGGGTTTTGTTTTTTTTTCCTATGAGAACGCAGGAGAAAGGCTCCCTGTGTTCCCTCAGCATTTATGCTTACTGGCCCCAGTGTGTGCTTGCAAGTCAGTATTTGCTGCCATGTTTTGGGATGAAGACATTAGTACAATGAGAATGTAATAAGTGTGGCCACATTATCATCAAATAATAACTTGATCAACACACAAGATAATCTAAAACTTCACTTAGCTCCAGGCACAGAGTCTTGTGCTGTATATTCTCTCTAAACATTTCAGTGCATCTCCAGCTGCTGAAGGATTAAATAAGCAGCAGCAATGGCACATTTACAAAAATGCCTCAGTTGATTTCAGAAGCATCATACAGCTTCTGTTTTTTGCAGTACTCCAGAAAATGATGATCAGAAAATTGGTGTATTCTAAGCTTGGATGTTTTTGAAATGCTCTGGATGTTCTGAGATTCATACCAGGGCAGTCCCCATTGACCAAGAGCAGCTCCCACAGCCTCCATGGGTCATTCCTAGACACTGCATAATTAAAACAATCCACCTGCTCCAAAGCTATTTCCTCAGCTGCAGAGCAGTACACACACAGATGTGATACTTTTCCATGGTACCCATTCCTG
>NW_010295006.1:22103-46515 GCF_000700745.2 Antrostomus carolinensis
ATTCCTGCTTGGGGATGGCGTGGAGGCTGTCACAGTCACTGCAGTCATTCTGCCCATGAAGTTCAGCAAAAACATTAGGCACCAAAAAATTCCAGCAACTCTCCCTCGAGTTACAATAAACTTGCTTCCAATTTGTTGTCCAGCCATTGCTAATTTCATTATCATTTCACACACAGCAATGAGACACATGCTTATCACATGGCCTTCCCCCTTCCCTCTGGGGCCTAATGAGTATATATATAATGCATAATTAAGGACGGGCTGCTTTGGCATACAAATTCATTAGTGTTTTAATATAAAAATGCATAAAAGAGGAATTAATGTTTCATGACAACTAAAATAACCCTTTCTGCTAAAAATGTGACCACAGTAAAACCATCTATTTATATGTTTTTGTTTTCTAATGAAGTCAGCATTTAAAAATCTCCAGAGCACACCACTAAAGACTAGCTGAGTATTTAGAAAATGCGGGTGTACAGTTTTTAGGAGACTTCATCCAGATCTCATCATGTTTCCTAATGCTCTGGCATGACTGACGTAACTCACGTCTCCTATTAGTGCAGAAATTTCTCCCCCTCCAACAGTTTGCTATCAGCATTTGAAATGGAAGCTGTAGCTTCAGTTCAAACGCCACATCAAACAGGCTGATGAGGCTGTCATATTTTATTTTTAAGGTATAATTCAAGTGCAGCCTTATAAAAGGATCTCTTTCCACGGCATCTAAGAAATCAGCTGTTGATTTGGGCTTCTCAAATTTTTAGGAGGAAAAATGAGAAGTCTGGAAAGTTGTTTTTTAAAGTGCAGATGGCGACTTTGCTTTTAACCCTTTCGTGCTTGCTATGAGGATCTCTTAATACTATACTAAAATGTAGCATCCTGTGCTAGAGCACACACATGTCTTGTAACACTGTCAGCATTCTACCAGCCCAGCACCTGGCAATCAGCAGAACTCTTTTCAACATGGCCAACCCCAAAGTAAGGCCTCAGGCTGGCTAAAACTCAGTCTGATTTATGACTGAAAAATAAGGAAAATGAAAGGTTCAGATACTTTCTGTGAAAATCGGGGATCAAATCTAAATTTGGTATGTCAGCACATTCCCACCCATTAGGAGTTGGACACCCATTTCAAGCTTTGCTGGCCTTGAATTCTAGGTGTTTTTACATTTTCACAGAAACACAGAATCGGTTAGACTGGAAGGCACTTCAGGAGACCATTCTCCTGCCCAAGGGTTAACACTGAAGACCAAATTGCTCTGAGTGTTCCAGTCAAGTCTGGGAAAAGATCTCCAAAGACAGAGATCCGCAGCCTCTCTGGAAAACTTGTTCTTGTCTTCACTGTGACTTTTTTCCTCTTTTATCTCAAGTCAGTACTTGCTCCCTTCCAACTTACAACCGCTGCCTCTTGTTCTCTTGAGAGACACTTCCATAAAGTACCCGGCTCCATGCTCTCTGTAACCTCCCAGCAGGGCCGGGCCGGCTGCCACCATGACCCCTGCGGCCATCCCCTCAGCAGGCTGAGCCCGCGCAGCTCCCTCTCCGGGTGGCACAAGGCGGCTATGGAGACAGGCAGGGATCCTCCCTATAACAGCCACACAGCAGCGGTGGTGTTGTGTTCGAATGCGCACCTCAACCTGGACCCTGCGCACATGGGGCCATTTTAAGACATTAACATTTAACACATACAAAACGCACACAGCCCGGGGAGGAAGCAGCCGCTGGCAGAGGCGCCCCAATGAGCCCCCAGGCCCTTTGAAAGGAGAAGTGAGTAGGTGAGCAGCTGGCCCACAGCAAATGACCACCGGCTGCACAAGATGGCACACCAGGGGCTTGGAGGAGGGCACCAGCCACAGGCAGGTGCTCTGCCTCCCAACCGCCCTTGTGGGCCTCTCCACTCAACTCCTGACACTTTATCTACATCTTTCATTGTAATGAATAGCTTTTCTCCTGCAAGCATTCAGGAGTAAGTTCTGAAGTAGTAAAAGTTGCGATTAAGTCGTGCTGCCTGAAGGCCCCTAATTCCCAAGAGGACTCTGGGCCAAGCGCTCACTGCTTTCCAAAGGTCACCTCCAGCTGCCTCTCACAAGAAGCTGCTGTTCTCACCCATCCCCTCGGCAGGGCATTACACAGTGCAGGAGGCAATGCCATGAATGTGCCGAGCCAGAAGCATGGGGTTTCAGGACAAGGTGAGCTTGAAGCTGACTGAGCTGATAAAATGAGCCTATGATAAGGCTGCATGTCTCCAGTGCCTTGTTTCAGTGCCCTTGCCAGTCACCTAAAAGTGCTGAAGCACCATTGTGCTTCAGCACGCTATTTTTGAAAACATGAGCAGTAACAAGTTTTAAAATACAGGTTTATGAAGACATACGCTGTCTGTTTTAAAAGAGCTCTCATAACCATTCTTCACAACATTCGAGTGCCTTTATGCTCTGCAGTAAGAAGATTAAATTTAAGAGGCTGGGTTCAAGCGTGCGAGACTTATCCTTTGCTACCCCCATAAAAAAAAAAATATATATATATATTACCTGGCTCTGACTGAATTCAAGCATCACTCAACAAAGTCTCAGCACTTTCAGGCCAGGAGCTAGGTTTTCCTGGGCTCCCTGAGCATCCCTGGCTCGTAGATGCTGTGCGGGGCTTGCCCTCCTGTGCCCATTTGCCTCTGGGGCACTGGAACTGCTGCAAGATCATCCCTCTCTGTACTGTTGTGCCACTTGTGTGGCATGGAGGCTGGAAGAAGGAAGCATCTCGGGATGGACAAAGGACAAAATCTTGGATGGAAGGAAAGGCAATGGAGGAAGTAATTTAGGACAGAGCTGAGGAAGGCTATCACTTCTGCAGATAGGGTAAGAGATCTTTAGGCATGAAGGCTGGAAATGGGAACAAATAGTAGAAGAGAACAGACAATACAGTGTCTGATGTGTAGTAAAAGGGTAGGAATCAAGATGGGAACACAGGACTGGCTCTTGTGGCTTTGTCCTCTTCCCTGTGGCTGTTTAGTCTGAAAAGGTGCATCTACTCCATATATTCCCCTGTACAAAGACCAGAGCCCCCAAGGTCCTAAGAGAGGCTGGGAACAAGTGGTCAAGGATGCAAAGATTCAGATGGATAACAACTGGAACAGGGAACTGCACTGGTACAAGTGGATACTGCCGAGGATAAGGTGACACAACCTCTCCTGCTCTTTCCTCTGGAGTAAAAATGGGGTCTTCAGAGCTGCCAAATGTATGAACAGATATGTGTCAACGTAAAACTCACTTGCATCCTACCCTGTGCCTCCTCCCACACCTCCTCACATATTAGATGGCAGTCTGCTACTGCTGTTTCTTACTCACTCACTTAAGCAGCAGAGTCTGTAGTGTAGATCCAAAGATTCAGCCCTGATAAGGAAGGTAATGCAGTAACACAGAGAGATTTTTCACCTGATAATGCTTTTAAGAACATAGGGAAAAAAAATAGGTGAAAAGTTGAAAAATGCATGGCAGGATTCCTATTTTGGTGCAATGAGGGTATTGAATACATTTAGGGAAACCTGCATCACCTTTTTTGTAACTGAGAAAGGATTAAGCATGGATGAAGACAGACACTGAGTGCTCTAAGCAAATTTAACACACATCTATCTCCCATGAGGAGAATACCAGCAGAAGCATCCATCTCCTGCCAGTAAGCCTCATATATCTAGAAAAATTATGTATGGGACTATGTTATAGTCACAGCATATAGCATTCATCCCACTTAACTTTGGTCAGCTCTCCTAAAAGAAGCTGTTCAGATTTCCCTTCATGGGCAGCAAAAAAAATTTTGTTTGATCCTAATCCCAATGCTCCTCTTTACAAAATAAAGATAGTAAAATTTCAGATTAATCAATCACTAAATTGTCCCATTGATTGTAAAGGAAAAGAGGATGAATAACTAAGTGTAGTTGGTCTAGATTAGGTGAGAAATATTTTACCACTAATCACTCTGGAACCACTATATACTTTCAGTTCCTTTGTTTTACTGTTTAATTTCTCATCAAGGTCACAACATTAAGGTTGAAAACTTATTTTAAAATTATTGCAGAGTTTACTTAGAATCACACATTCACCAGCCACTTGTAAACTGTGAGCAGAAAAGATTAAATGAATCCTGTTGGATGTACTGAGGAAAACAAAAATCAAGTTGAAAAACAAAAGCAACAGGGAAAAGCAGTTAACACACTGGCATCAAAATATTCAGAGAAAAATTCTGCTACTTAAAAGTAGCAGAAAATTTATGATGCTGTCCTTTCACCAAATTATATAGTACTTGTACAGTAGAGAGGAACTGTGAAAACTAAGATGCTATTGAAAAGTAAAATCCAGTGACATGTATAATAAAAAACAACACAATTTAAAAGAAACCACACAGACAGACATCAACCACTCTATGAAGTAAATGCAGTTAAGTGGAAAAAGAATTGTAAGAAGCCTTTACCAGAATCTTTTAGTTCTCTGCAAGTTCTTACATGTAACCCTGACTTTTCAATAAGCACAAAAGAAGACATAAACAACAAGACAGAATATAATAGTCAGGTGTCCAGAGGAGGATAACTTTTAGACTTTTGCAATTATAATAATGGGAGTGAAAATCAGCTACCAAATGGTGTTTGTGTCATGGAGGATGTGAATCCAGAAGCAGAACAATTTGTTGTTGGAAAGGAAATTATGCTGATCCTATAAATGGAGAAACTGTCAATGAGCCTGAGCTGACGTTCCCATCTGCAGCAGAAAGCTACAAATGCCAATATGAGACCAGGGAACCTTAATGACAAATTCAAGGTCATCCAAATAGCAAAGCAGAAATAGCAAAGCAGAAATCCCTCATCTATTGACAAACTCACCCACAGGGTTTATTTAACTGATAAACACTTAAAAATTATGAAATACACTTTAATGGACTGGCTTGTGAGTTAATGAACCAGTGCATTCTTCTAGATAGAATCAAAACAGCTTGGCTGAGATTCCAAAGCCATGGTGGTTTTCTTTGACTCATGTGCCAGATGCCTGTACTTTCGGGACAGGTATTCTTGCTGTTTCTCTGAACTTTTAAAAGCCCTTGGTCTTCTAAAAGTTCAGTGACAATTTGTCATTTCCAAGATTCAACTTTTTTTTTCCGATTTCTGATTCTTTCTTACAACAAAAATGAGTTTTTAGCTGTTTTGCATCACATGGCCTTGCTCTGCTTAGTGTTTTTTCTCAAATAAAAATGTAAAATTTTTTAATAATGTAGCTCTTTATGCAATTAGAAAGAGTGATATTATACTGCAGTTTGTCTTTCAGACTGCAGTGTGATGTTTTTACATGCTTCTCTGTAAGTCTATAATGCTCCAAGGAGGTGAGCAACAGAAATGAGTCCAGACTGCATCTCCTAGTCACAGATGCAGCTTCCCAGAGCCCTTCAGAGACCCACTTGTACACATGGACATATAACTCCTATGGAGAGGATAGATTCCCAAGAAAACATGTCATAACAAAAAGGCAGTGGCAAATGCCTTCCCATAACCTTAGAGAAGTTACCTGTACTGTAACTTCAGTGTTCGTGCAGGAACACCTGACTGCCAGCTTGCTTCTGTGACAGATGTAGAAAATCTCTCAGACTTTCTTCGCAATTTAAAGATAGTGCTAGCACCAGCCAAGAGACACTGCCAGATGTAGAAAGTTTTAAGGCAAACTAATGGTGTTGGATACTCTTCTGCTCTAATCCCAATTTAAATTAGTAACTAGAGGCAACACACCAGGAGCTTCTCTAGTCTACTTCCTCAATAAGTAAATCAAATTTCAAATAAAGTATTCAACATTCAGAGACTGAGCACAGAATGCTGCAAGTCTGAGCACAACCCTTAGTGTGCACTGAGGAAGCACTTTTCCTAAGATGCTGGAAATGTAGGCAGCTCAGTTTGACACCACGCCCAGTTTTATTTGTTTTAGAATATATGATCCTCTAGAGGCATGCAAAATGATCTAGGGTGCTGCAGGGTATTTCACCGCTACCTCTCTTCACCCTTGTACTTCTCTTCTTCCTTTTAATCTATTGCTATCCACCACCTAGGGCTGACTTCATATGCTGTACAAGCCACTTACCTGATCCATCCTCTTCTCTCCTGTTGGCCACAGCCAGCCCATCCCACTACACCCAAACTGCTGATACTATGACAGGTCCCAAGTCAACACCTCATAAGCCAGTGGCTTTTATCAGAAGGAGACAGGAACCCCAGCACTGGCAGCAGTGCCAGCCCTGGCCAACAAAGATGTTTTTGGAATGATATTCTTGGCACCTCACAGCATCTTTTAACAAAGCTGGCAGTGACTGCTAAAAACCTGCCAAGTAAATTTGCCCAGAAGAAGGAAATTGGATGCGGTAGGGTGTGGCAGTGAAGAGAAGAGAATATTTCAGAGCATATTCACATATTCTTACACATATTTCTCACCCCTTAACATTTGCGAAGGGAGGGACTTTACTTTTACAGCATACTCCATTCAAACAAAAAAGACAGTGGTAACAGACCAAAGTGATCCATCAGCCTTGTAAAAACCACCTCTTTGCCAAGTCTGACCTAACATATTAGTACAATACTTAGGGGGCACAAACCCTGTCTACATCAACACTCTGGTAAGCTCATAGCAAGGACAAAATGAATTGTGTACAAATAAAGGTTCAGACAAAAGGTCTGGGTTTTGTATCAAGATCTTCTGCTCACCAGCTGCACAACTTCAGATACATATTTGTAATGCTCCATGCAAGTAAAGCCAGAAGAACACATACCTACAAGATTAAAGCTCTGTTATACTTAAAAAACAAGATCAGCTCCAGTAAAGACTAAAACCCAAAAGTAAAGTCTAAAGACCCTGAAACCACAGTTACTTGCTAAAACTCAGTGATGCTCAGATAAAAATATGTTAGTCTTAAGGGGACATAGCTTTATAACCATTAATTTCAGCTCCTGCTCTCTGTAAAATGTGGAGAACAATTGCTTTCTCTCCTGGATACTGTGAAGTACGGTGTTTTAACATTTGTTGAGTACTTTGTGGTCCTCATGCAGCAAGAAGTGCTGCTTTGGGTACTATGTTATTATTCTAGTCAAAATAGTTGGCTCTTACTGCCAGGGTGGTTAAATTTCTCTGGGGTAAGTGAAAGTAGTCACGTAAATTAAGATTAAAAACCAAACTAGAGACTTATTTCAAATAGGAAAATAAATATAACTTCGTGGAAAAGCTCAAAATCGTCTTTGTGAAGGGAAAAAAAAAAAAAAAAAAAAAAAAAGAAAAAAAGAAACCTCCTCTTCAGACTGTAATATTTTCCTGAATTCCCTGGTTGCAGCTGGTAGATTTACAGAAATACTTGGCAAAACAGCTATGCTCCTAGTGCTATTGACTGGGCAAGACAAAGGGAGTAAGGGCCGAACTACAAACCAGTCCATTTTCATGTATTCTCTGTATCAAGATGACATTCAAAGAAGTTTTCATCAAGAAGGCCATCCAAGTTCTTATAATCACATTCACCACCACAGGGAAACTGGAACTGATTCCGGAGATTGTTTTAGCTACAGAATTATTTTCTGTAAATCCCAGGAAGTCCATAGAGCCTGGCATACCAAACACGGGATTTGGGTTTATACTTCCCCCCCCACCACCCCTCCTTGTGTGTAGCACAAAGGACTTCTCTTCCATGCAGAAAAACCAGCAGTGCCCAGGGAACCAGTTACAATGAGGTTCTCCTTGACATTGACTCAGCAGAACTTTGTTCTTCAAAGTAAAGGCAGACTAAATGTTTTATGGCTTTGCTTCTGGAAAGTACTGCCTCATGTACCACTTGCTTTTTAGGCCAAGGGCAACAGCATGAATTGCAGGCATGGTTAGAGCCCAGTTCTGCAAAGTACACCTGGTTTCTCTAGAATCTGGGACCAGGTCCAAAGGACACAGCTACTTACACACCACCACCTCCAGCAGCTTCTGCTAGGCATGGTCACACTGGAGAACTAAGGACTGCCTGACTTCTCACCCCAGACTGGGACTCAGTTAGCACAGTGCAGGCAAGGATCACTGTATTTGACATCCTCCTTTTCTGTACCCACAAAGATACACAAAAGCAGAATTTGGTTATTCTGTTTCAGGATAAACCCATCGTAGACAACCAAGATTACCTCATGGTCTCCAACCAAGGAGATGCCTGTGTTTCATAGAGGGCAACAACACTGTCAGCGCTGCATCCCTATGCCTGACTTGCCCCTAACGTACATCACACCAACAAACAGGCACATTCAGAGGATTTCACAAAGCCCCTCACCGCTGGTGGCTGGGCCATATAACTGCATTTACACATAAGGCAACTGAATATTTTTTCATTATTTTGCACGCCTGGGGAGCACTCATTGGAAGTGTCTGGCTGTGTCCGGGAGCTGGCTGTGCAGAGGTTGGGGAGAGGACTACAGGAGGATGACTAACTTCTTGTCCAGCTGATGAGGCCATGGCCTGCCAGCTCCGACTGCCGCCTCGCAAAGCACAGGCGGCCACTGGCCTCTGTCAAGAGGAGCTGAGCAAGAAAAAAAGACAACTCTGTGAGAGGGAGGGAAAACACCCCACAAAAGAGGATGAAATGGAGTAATTAGCTTCTTCCTATGCAACCTCCAGCACACTGCCAAACCTTCTCACTGCCGCACAACAGGCGGACAAAAGCCTTTTTCAGCTGAAACACGTTACACAGCCCTGGCCAACAACTGCAGCTATCTCCTAGTGCCTTTTAGGGGCTTGCATGCATGTGCTGCTCTATCTGCAGCCCAAGGAAAAAACAGCCTTAGCACTTATTAGACGTACAGATACAAAGTGCTTGTTGCAGTACTGCTGGCACTCAGCATATGGCTAGCCTGATTTCTTTCTGTTGAAACAGAAGCCAGTGTTTCTTCATGCTGAGTCCTGCCATGGTAAAAATAAGGGGCAGTCTGTGTCCTGGAGAGCTTAATTCAACAATAAAGATGACATTTTGTCCTTGCCCTTTTCCATCATTTCTGGATGCAAGCACTTGAATAAAAGGAAGCCAAAGTACCGTATATTATACCTCATGCGTTTCATTTCCTAGGAACTAAGTGGCAAGTGTTGCTTATGCAGCCTTAAAATGAAAGCGTGTTCCAGGAACAGAATGTCCATTTTTGTGTTTATACTACTCAGGAAAAACATTTAAAAGGATTCACCCAGTAGCAAGACATTTTTCCCTGCAGGACTACTGGAACATGAAGTTTCTATTGTGTCCATATGCACGTCTGTATTTCTCACAGACACTCATGGGAGCAATGGTTTTCAACTATGTGCAGAGGCAGCAAGGGCAAATTAGCATAAAATTAACATGCCTTGCTTCAGATCATAATCCACATGAGGAGAATGACAAATCCACACTCCCTCTCCAAACCCTGACTGGATGCCCAAGACTGACCCCATTTAATGACAAGCAGGAACAGCATGGGAGAAGCGAGGCTGTCACCAGAACCAAGGGACAGGGCTGACCTCTAGGTCATCAGGGCTGGTCCTGCCCCACTAGACCCAGTTGCACCAGGGAGAGGGAAAGCCAACAGTTAGCTATGCTGGGATCAGCCGACCTCACACACAGCTCAAACAGACCTGTGCTATCCTGAGCCAGGCAGTGGGGACGAGGCACCTGTCTCACAAGGCAACATATATCTTGGAGCTTGGTCCCCTTGGGCACCTGCTACAACAAACCCACTGCTTCAACCCTGGCCACTCCTGCCCGTGTGTTATCGCAACAGCTTCCGCCTGCCTTACATGCAAACGCTGCTTGATGATTAATAAGTACGTTATTTGAAGCAGCATTTTGCCAAGGTGTCAGGCCAAATAATAACACATTGCCTCATGTACTCCTGCAGTTTAAACCACTACAGCCTTACTCTCTGCTGCCTGTCCTGAAGAGTTACTGCACAATGCAAAACAACTGCTGCATCACGCGCTTGCAGAGATGAACTGTTCCCAATAAACACAACATTTGAATGCCTGAGACCAATTGGGATACAAGACATTATAGAAATAGAGGTTATTAATAACAATGGGATAATACATAAAATTCAGTGACTCATTGTCAGGATGTACCTCACAATATCAGTGAAGTTATAAAATTTAAACACAATTACATGCTAGCTGAATATATTTGGCTTATTTTGCAATATACTGTATATTAAACTTTCCCTTTCATGTTTGCATACTAAATCTGAATGGAGCTTTCTATTGCATTCACACTTGGATGATTGCTTTTGGTTATTTTATAGCACATGCTTTATATAGAGGGAGGGAGTAAAAATAAGCTTTTATTACAAAACTGTAAAACAAAATTAAATGTGAAAGCCTGTTGTAGAAAGGCAATTAACATACTTCATATTAACTCACAGGTGGCACTTTTTATCACTGACATGTAACTGCTGATGATGTTGTTGTTGTTGTCATTATTTTGAGGTGTCTTTTAGTACCAAAACACAGAACAAAATACGGTTCCACGGTTTCATTTTCCTGGAGGTACACACGCTATGGTGAGGCAGCCAGCCACAAGTAACCTCCATGACTAGCCCACAGATCTTGCTGAAGGAGATGCCACGGGTGAAACTCTCCTGTTAACAGAAGGCCAACACAGAGCCTGAGCAGCATGTCAGCCTCTCACCAGCTTTATAAGAGAACATGAGTGGGTCTTAACACAACTCAGTTGTGGTGGTGGTGGCTCTCAGAAGGGGGGAATCCCCACCTTCTTATTTCTATTCCCAAATTTTGCAAGCTTTGAGATACAATTCCAGATACAGCTGACTCAGCTGCCAACTTGCCACACAAACAGTGAAGGAGAAAAGAAAAAATTGGGTTTTTTTCACTCTTGCAAAACAGGGGTGACGAACCTGCTCTTTGATGAGGGTCAAACATACATATTAACACATCCCAAAATATACATTGCTCGGGGAAAAAAGCCAACATAAAAGCAACTCCCTCCCACCTCCCCTAGAGAAAAGCTGTCACAGTAAACTGCAGAATAAAGAAGGTATCAGAAGTAAAATATTACACTTGAAAACAAAGAAGCTTTGTACAAACAAGAAAACTGAAGAAAGGTGCACACAATGACAATAAGGTTGGGGAAAAAAGAGAGTCTTAAAGAACAATTGAATACAGGTATAAAACCCAATATAAACATTTCCAAACATACCAGGAAAAAGGAATGTGAGAGGCATTCCACAGAATCAGTAGAAGATCAAGTAATACAAAAAAAAAAAATGAAACTGGTACATCAGAAGCAAATGTCCATCTGAGGGTCCTGTCTCTGGCAGCGATAAGTATCTGGTAACATAAAAAACAGGTTAAGGGGAGGACCAGTATATTTCTTCTTATCTTCTGGTAATCTGCTAGACAGACAGTCTCCAAAACAAAGCTTGCATCTGCATCTCCCCAATTTTATACACCTTTATTAAATATCCTAGTCACCATTTTTTCCAAACAGAAAGCACCAAGGATGAGGAAGATTATGAAAAATGTGAGGATTAACTAACTGAGATTCTTCAAGTAAGAAAAAAATTTGGCCTGTGGGCTACTGGTAGGGATGTCTATATGGTCTCAGGCAGGATGAAGCTGAAAAAGGGATGACGAGCCACTCTTTCTTAGAATGCAAGTAGGGAGCATTGAAAAGAAATAGCACATACATGTTTTAGAAGCAAGGAAAGGCTGTATTTTCTCAAGCCACACACACATTGGGGAACTCACTGCCACAGGATGTGCAGATATAAATGTGTTCCAAAAGTATAAATGTGTTCCAAAAAGACAAACTCACAGAAGGAAAGCCTGTCAATGACTACTAGTTGTCAAAAGCTCCACTTCTTCAAGAAGTTCCAATAGCCATACATGGCTGAGAGCGAGGAATTTGTGTCCAGCGAGGTATAGCTTTATACACCCTGGGCTTACATTGTTTGTCTAAGCAACTACTACTGATGCTGGGCTGGAGTGATTATTGGCCTTTCCCAGCACCCCCAGATTTACATGGGCAAGTAAGGCTGTCCCATTAAAACACACACAAATGAAATATCACAGAGTTATGGTGTTACGAAATGAGCTTGTGGATTTTAGCTAGGTCTCAGGCTCTATTATCTATACACTAATTTTCATGCACATATAAATATTAAAATACCAAAAGAATACTCTTGAATTTGTAAAATGTAGGCTCATCAGTATTCATAAATATAACTTTTGTTAGTAGGATACTATGTTATCTGACAGAATTTATTTGCTCATCAGCCCATCGTGATTTATGCAAGCGCAGTAAAAGCTATTGTGCCATTGGTTACAAAATGGCCCTAATCTCAGTATGTAGTTCTTGGTTTTATACAGATGCTAATTATTATAACTGCAGGGCAAATCAGCACAACATGACCAAAAAAAGAAAATGTTGCTGGATGCATAAAAGAAAAAAAACCCCAGACCCCGTACCAGTTGGTTCTACAGAATCACAGTTGCACAACATTAATACTGTGCTCATGAACTTAATAGAAAATAATCCCTTGGAAATTAATTGCCACTAGACATTAATAAGCACTTTGTTAATTAAGCCAGTAAGCCAATTAGGCCCAAGGTGAACTTGAGGGCAATCAACTCCATAAACAGTGTGAGCTAAGTCTTAGAAGTGCACTTTAATTTTTAAAAAGCCTGTTTTTAGAGACTGGGTGGCTTGTGGGATTGCTCATTACAGAACAAAGCAACTACCCACATTCAGCCCAGGTCAGGAGCAGCCAAGAGCCATTATCATCCCGCAGCTTATCTGTGTCTTTGGAGCAGCTGGTCTAGACCTCTTTTGAGACCTTACTGACTTGTAATTAATAGCTTCTCTAAGTAAACTAAATCAGAAAGCCAGCAAAAAGTAATTCAAAACTGCCTCCCAGGAAAGAGCTGCCCTAATCTATAAGCCACAGCACGGTGTACAGAAAGCAATTTATAGCTGACTCCCTTCGACTCTGCATAAGCATCACGCAGCTAGCTGTCCTCCTTCAGCTGGGCTTTTATCGACCACAGGGCATTCACCAAACCTGCAGGAGAATGGCTCAAGTCTCTCTGAAGGAGAAGCAAATAGCAGCTCTTCCATCTCTGAAAGTCCGCATTGTGCAGCCTGCCTTATTCACTAGCTATAAGCAGGGACGGCATGAGCAGAAGTGCAGATACCTCAGAAACCACCATTTCTGCATTTTCCTCTACAGCCGAGAGGAACAGAACTGTTCCTGGGTTTCCATTCCTGAAAAAACCTGTGTTTCTCAACACACTGCAAACAGGAAGGCTGATATGGAGCACCTTGCTGAAACAGCTCCTCCATGGGCATGGCTGAAGATCATGCCCTCCCTCAAACTCCTCCTGTTCTGGTTTTAATCTACGTCTCAGCAAGCTCAAATACTTCAGGCCAAAAGCATCAAACTTTCTTCTTAGCTGAAATGAAGGGAGTGTGTCCATACAGTCACTTTGGCACAGCACTGGAGAAAACTCATTCATTTCTCTGATTTACTGCATTTGGAAAAAGATGCCATTAATACTTGCACGTTTGTTGACACTGATAAATCTGCTCCAGGTTTTGAGCATGTATCACGACAGCTTACATGCTGGAACTCAGCTCTACCATTGCATACTTCCTCACTTCTGTTTTCAGCAGTATATTTCTGAATCTGGTTACCATGTTTCCAACAGCAATGGGACAGTCCATTAGCTGGGCTCGGGTCCACTCTACATTCCAGCCAAACAAAAAGGATGTACGCCTGGACATCTCCAGAGGATAGGGTAGAGAATTTGGGAAGAACACTGAACCCATCAAACAGTTGTTATATACTGGAGGAATAGTGCCGTGCCTTACACTTTTTCTGGGGCTAACCATGCTTGTGTTACTTCATCTTTCCCATCAGAGGCCTGGACTGCAAAGCAACATATAAGAGAAAGTAATACATATGTAGTCAAAAGGCCTTAAAATTCCCAGGATGTAAATGAGCAGCCAATTATCCTGTGAATAATGACGAGCTGCTAAGTTGGAACTTGTTCAGGTATGTGCATAAGTCTCTGTAATCGTTTTTATTAATTTTTAAGAATGCTGGATCATCTCATCTGGAGCCAAACACATTAATACTTGCATTAATTGGTGTTCATAATGCAGTATATCTTTTCAGTTTTACTGCAGTCATTTGAATCTTTCCTTAAAATGACTTTCTAAAAAAGATCACCTTGATGAAGAGGGTTTAGGTTTGTTTTCAGCCTGGTGAAAAATATTTTTTCTAAAATAGTGGTTTGGTTTCTGCCTTTGTTTTTCTTGTCTTTCTTTTCAGAGTGATTTTTTTTTTTTTGTCTCTTCCTGCCTTAGTAGAATATGGGAATAATGATGTAGGCTTGACTATGCATATAAATTGAATAATTTGCAATAATGCTCTAAAATGCCACCGGGATGGAATTCAAAGGGCTGTTTGCAAAAACAATTGCTTTTTTAAAAAGTTAATTTCTGAAAAATAAATGCAGAAAGTGGCTAGATGGCTCAGAGGATTAAAAATGGCATAGAAAGGCTTTCATCTCCCAGCCACTGCTTCAGATCCTACTTAGGCTGAAGAGCAACTGGAAGCTATTACTGTGAGAAATATATTTCGGGTCTCTGCAAATTTTAACATAATAATCTGTGCTGTGGTTATAAGCAAGGTTGGAGTTCACTGAGAACAACAGCAAAGGCTCAGTTTTACTACATAATTTGAAGAGGTTTTTTTTTTAAAAAAAAAATCATTCTACTGATGAATTATACATCCATCTTTGTTTTTAAATAGCAATGATTTGATCACAGACATTGTGAAGCCAAACAGCATTCATTCCTTAGCCGTAACTGATTATACTTTCTCAGATCTATATACATTTTTTGCTATTATCAGTGCTGCTGATGTATTTTCATGGAACCAATCACATGTGTCAAGTTGGTTCTGTAACAGTAATAGGAGAAGGTAAAAGACATTTAAGCCACTTAAATCAGACTGGAAGAGAAAGGAAATTATGTTTTCAGGACAGAGTTGTGGTTCAATGATACGAAGAACCTCAGGCTGTTTAAGATAAATGCATGATCACTTTACACCCTCCATCTATTTGTAAAAAGACATCAAAAAACCTTTTCCCACATAAAATTGCAATGTTTGGGTACATATTTCTGTCTGCTGATTTCTGGTCAGGACCAGAACTAGTACTAGAGGCTTTAAAATGATCCACCTGGCTTTATGAATCATCAGTCATGATCAGGCATCAGGTCCACCCCTTCCACATAAAGAATCAGATGCTTTAGAGAGATGCTTCACCAAAAGCAGGAATGCCTGAGAATGGGAGGACACCCAGGCCACTTCCATGGACAGGAATGACAGGCCATCACCTACAGTTTTCCACATGCTGTGCCTGAGTTTCACAACTAAACCCTAAACTTCCAAAACTTCCCGTAAGAAGATTGAAAACATCTACAGAAGCATGCACTTCAGTGCATGGACAAGGTGTGTAGAAAACAGCTTCAGAATGTGGTTATTTCTGGTAATATCTACAATATCTTAAGAGATTTTCAACCAGAAAAGGAGGAACAGACTGTGGCCTAAGCAACAAATACTGAAGATTTAAAGGATGCGGTACTTCAGTGTTCAAGAGCTGCCAGTAGCAGCTTTCTAGTAACGCAGACATGGCGAGAGTCTACTCTAACATCAACCCAGAGAGTAGTCATAGCATTGATTTCATTTTAAGCTTGAATAAACCTGTTCCCAGATATTCACTTAACTGTGAATATCTATCTGCTCATATCCTACAGAGATATGAAACTCAGGGTTTCAGTGAGGCAGCAGCAGGACTGGGCACAAAGGGAACAGGAATGTGACCGCAGGAAAACATGGCACATGGGCTGGCCTCCTAGAAACAACTAAAATGATTGGGTTGACCTTGAATTAAATGAGATCCAGATCTGAGCAGAGCCAGCATATTCCCAAGCTTTGCTCTGCAGTTGCTGCTCTCTGAAGGGTGGATGTCAGTGTGCAGCACTGTCTATCCAACCCTTCACACAAGCAAAGAGGAGAGAAGAGGAAGTGGGAACACCATCATTATCATCTCTTTATAGAGAAGATATTAGTCTCTGCTGCTTCTGAGGAGTGATTTACATCAGCTTTATAAGTGACTTGGAAAGCAAGCTCCAGAACCACAGCTCCTGGCTGCTGAGGACAATGCTGTCACTGGAGCTGATCTTTCTGCTGTGGGAACAGCAACCAGACATGAACTGTGTCTGTGTGGCCATGACCTCCCCCAGGCAGAGTGATGCTCTGTTACAAAGGTGGAGAGAAACACAACCACTCAGGCAGGTAGGAGAGAATAGCTGAGTTAACTTTGCTGAATGCCCTTCACGATTAGGTAGTGAAACACTGCATGTTTAATCATAGTGAAGGATAATAGAGATCAGAGAACCAGGAAGGCAGCTCAACTAACTCCAGGCATGCTCTCTTAAATGCTATATGATATAAAAATGGTTTATAGCCCACGCAGCATACTTCCCCTGGATAAGGACCATCACACACTGAAATTAAAAGTAATTAGTGTCCCTTAAGGGTTTAAAGAGAATTGGTTTTTATAAAGCATTTCCTTCAATCTTTATATTTAAAAAAGAAAAATTTACAGAAAAGGCATTTTTATGCAGAGTGGCATTTGTTTATATTTAACACCTTAAGAGATTAGAGTTGCCTTTCAGACCAGTTATTATAGCTGCAAAAAAGTTACTGTTAAACTCCGTAAATGATCCTATTGAGACTGAATAACAGGCCCGCGAGGTGAGAATGCAAAACACATTGCAATCTGCTGGTCCCAGAGCGGTGTCAATGCAAGTGCAAAGGCTGAGGCTCACACTGGACACTCCCACCTCTGCACTTGCACAGAGAGCGTAACCCCCACCCTGGCAGCCCAGCGCTCCTCAGAGCTGGGAGGTGGCACGGTTGTGGGTTACAGCCTGCCTGTCCAGACCACCACTGGGAACCACAGTGCCTGTTCTGGTCATTACTGGCAGCTGGAAAACCAGACAAGCACAGCCTTCACTACAAGATGCAAGTCGTGCTGCCCATGAGAGATGTTAAACTCCCTAAGTGTTAAACTCTAAGCTTTAGAGGAGGAAGGGGCTACCCATAGAGATGCACTTGTGGGTGGAATGGTGATCCTTCACAAGAGCAAGAGCTGCCCCTTATAACCCTTTTTCCATGGTATCCATTCCAGAGGCTGGCACAGATGAAGCACTTCCCATACATGTCCTCCAGAGCTGGTGGAGGGATAGGAGCATTATAACACATTTTTCAAGGTTACCCCAAATCACAGAATGAAAAAGGCCAGTATTAAGAATCCTACCAACAATCTGAAACATATTAAATCTTGTTGGAGCTTCAGAACACTACAATGTGGCCATGTATGCAGAGTGGCATTTTTTTAAAAAAACAGCAAAGTGCTTGGGAATTTCATGTTGACTACCAATGAACTCTTTCCCCCCATCAAGGACTGATTTATCCACCTAAACTCAGTATTTCATCCTCTGCTTTATTTGGCAATTAATCTGAAGGACTGATTTCCATACCAACATTTAAACTAGCAGATTGATGCCAAGAACACAATGGCCTACATTTTACAGCTCAAAGAATGTTTGCTGTGCTATATTTATGAGCTATTGGTTTAGCAACTTATAAAAATATCCATCAAAAGCCACAGAGGTTAAACAACATTAAGAAATGAAGTACAACTTAATAAAAACAAAAGCACTGATAGATTCCCACTCATCATGAAACCTCACATCACTCCTGTAAAACCATGTCCTCAGACAAAGATGAAGAGTTTGAAAGAGCACCAAAATTTCTTTGCCCTCTTTTTAATGCTTCATTAGTTCAGGTTCTACCACAAGTTGCAAATTTATGACTAACAGCTCCAGTGCTGCATAACAGTACGATGTCTTCTAATGCTCCACTCTCACAGAAACAATTTCTAATTGCTATGCTCTATGCACTGCCAAAGTGCTACAATGCATTGAGTTGGACCCTATCTTGCAAGGCTTTCCTACAATTACAGTAACATTTACTGATCTTCAAAAT
The DNA here is from genome assembly GCF_000700745.2 of Antrostomus carolinensis. Classification (NCBI taxonomy): domain Eukaryota; kingdom Metazoa; phylum Chordata; class Aves; order Caprimulgiformes; family Caprimulgidae; genus Antrostomus; species Antrostomus carolinensis. The sequence goes on from NW_010295006.1 coordinate 40,228, forward strand.
CGTTCAACACCCAGAATCTTCTCCAAGGTTAAACCTTAGGAACTAGCCATAGAAGAATGGAAGTTAGCATTTCTATAAATGGCAATACATTTGCCAGCATAGCAAATTGTACTTAATCACCAAATATCTCAAGGGCAACAGTAATGATGTTTGCATTACAGTAAATAAATGTGCTTCAACTTCATCTGATAGTTCAGTTTACAAGCTTGTTTGATGCTTGAGCCTGCTATTGAAAAAGGCAATACAGCTGCCAAAATTTGATGGGGTTTAGAAGAAACAGACATGCAGCCATAATGCTAGACAGGAGCTTTAGAGCTTACATCCTCCACCATTCCTCTCCAGGACACAATCAGCTGTTCTTCTCCAGGTGCTGGTCACATCGTTCCTTTGCAAGCACCAGTGACAGGAATATACAATCTCCCCTTGCACATCTGTTTAACAATGCGTATCTGTCATCACTGTTCCAAAGCTTTTCATCCAACATCCAACTTTCATCTTCCTGTCTGCAATTTCAGTTTATTACCTCTTGTCTTACCAACAGCATACATGGAGAAATACATGTGTGTGTTTCTTTAGAATTGTCTTTGGACAGAAATATTAATAACAATGTTATTTAATCTCCTAAACACTCCTTTACTTCCTTCACATTGTTACGACTGAAGAGAACCCATTAGCTGACTGCACACACGCATGCACACGAGAAGAAAGAGAGAATTATAAGTAGAATATTAAGCAGCATATGGTAAACTCATATATGTCTTTCTTTCTACGGCAGGTCAGGTACTGAATGGGATTCATTTCCCAGAGTCATTGTTGGCAGTGTGGAGACTACCTTGGTGGGTAATGGCTGGAATAGAGAGTGCACTGTGACTAATTGCGTATTTGATATTCATGAGATAAATTAATTAACTGCTTATTCCCAATGAATAGCCCGGATTCAAATCAAGCTGTCAGATGTGAGGTATGGTAGATGTACATGTGTTAAAAATAGCTCCTAAGGTGTGTGTATATATATACATCAGTCTGCTACTACAAAATTTAATTTAGCTTTGCTCTCAGCCAGGAGTTGCCTGGAGACTCACTAATAACAAAAGCACTCAGGATATTTTTTCTTTTTCTTTTATATTTCTTTTTCTTTTTTAATAGATTTATTTTACCCCTTCAGCCTTGATACACAAATAGCTATAAAAGCTGTTCAGCATGGCATTCATTTGTGCAAAACCTAATCTAAATAATGGATGGCAGAAAAAAGCTGTGGCTTTTACCTCGTGCAGGACTAAAACTGTTCCAGGTTTAAGTCCCACTGATGTGATTTATCTGGCTAAGGCAACACTCTAACCTGGATTGGCTCCTTAGAAGGGTGATACTTTTTAAACTGGGAACAGTCCAGTCCAGTACTGCCAGTGTCAACCTGAAGTGGATTTAGTCCTCAGAGGCTCCAGAAATCCAGGTGTCTGCCCTCAACCTGCAAAATGCCTCCCCCTCTTCTGCTGCCAATCGTCTGGGCTGTGAGTTAGAGTCACAGTTCCAGTGAAACAACAGAGAAAGCTGCTGCGCCACGTCTCCCTGGCCAGGGGCAGATCATGAGTGCATTTTGTTTGTTGTGGTTTTCCTGTCAACCCAAAATCCTACAGAAACAAGGTTTGTGCAGTTGCTCCCTCTGCATGCATTTCTGCTCTTATCCCTTGCCCAGTAACTTCTAAGGCTTTTGCTCAGAAACAGTACAATCTGACAGATTACTAGTCTCAAAAGGTAACAAATTCCTACAATTTTCCCCAAAAATAAGTGACCAGGTAAAGGATGGATGTATTATCAACATGCTCACCCATGGAAAAAAAATGCAGCTGCACTAGCTTGTTCCTTAGTAAATACAGGAGAATACACATGAGACAGGCTGGTCAACCTCTGCCAGCCCAGAAGAAACATTCACAGAGTACCTCCTCAGGTACCAAACTCTATTGCACTAAGATGTAAAAGCCCAAATGTAACTAAGTTTTCTTAGTGCTGGGGCTTCTGTAATTTCTGAAGTGTTCTTGCTGATGAGGCTCCACCATTGTCATCTATGTTTGTCTTGTAGTACCTGGAGTTCACATCCTCTCTTTGGGCCTCGGTGTTAGAGACTAGAGGTGTGAAAAGAATGGGAATTCTACCCAGGAAAAGTTTTTGAGATATTAAATACAGAAAGTGTTTCAATTGGAAAGAAAAGGGGGAAACTTCTTGACTCTTTGTGGACTGAAGTTTGCAGATTATAAAAAGATGTCCTTTTTAAGTCTTTTTTTTCTCAGAAAAGGAATATTTAATCCTGAAAATTTGTCAGTAATATACATCAATACAGGACAAGTACAAGAGTTTTACTCTGTGACTGAGTATCTGCACCACTGACATAATTTCACTAATCATTTCAAGTTCAGCTATAATCCTTTTTCCAACCAAAAGTGTCTCTGGGACAGTTTTCCCACAGCCCTTCCTGCCTACATAACTGATGAGCTTTGTACTGCCTCCTGTGACTTCACTTGGCTCCCACAAAGAAGGAAGGTACTGAATGGGGCAGCACACCTGGACTTCACCAGTGCTGCTTCGTGCTCAGCTAGGAGAACCTGAAAATGTTTGCAATGCTTAAAAATACCTCAGAATCCTGCTGGGGGAGTCTAGCTCTGCTCTGGCAGCCCCAGTTTCCCTCTTGCTGATATTTTATATCAGCCTTCACAAACCCAGCAAACTTCTGCGCATGTGTGCCGGCATGAACGCTGTCGTAACACCCAGCAACCCAATGTGCTCAAACCAACTGACACATGAAGAACAAAAACTAGCTACCAGCATCTCCTCAGTGCACATGGATGGCAAGACCTCCTTGCAGCTGTGTCCCAAGGAGAAGTCTCCATTTAGCTGGGGCAGTGGATAAGTGGGTATTACAATAAACTAATGTACAGCATTAGGGAATATTGTCTTGGCTAAGTGCTATTGCCAGTGTTGAAGGATTATTTCAGTTAGTTATGTTTACCATAAAGATCATTAGCACCATCACGAAATAAACTCCTCAGATTCATATTCTGCCTCAAAGCTAATCTCCAGGATGCCAGGAAGATATTGTATGCCTCATATCAAAGCAAAACCAGTCTTGTAGCTATTAATCTTTTGAGAACAATCAAAACATAAGAGGAGGCGGAAGGCAAAGGGATGCCATTCAAAACTACCCTGACCTGTGCTTCCGAGTATGAGAGGAACTATAACAGCTGAGGCTTGGGGGCTGTGCTTCTGCTGGTGGGTTCTGTTTCTTGTTTTTCTTTTTTAAAATAAGCAAAACCCCAACAACAAAATACTTCCAAACACACTAATGAGCTTCACTAAATGCTAAATTATGTAGGTTAATTAGTTTTTAGGAAAAGTTTGAAATTATAAACAAATGGCTTTTTGATTACACTTTTATCTGGATAAAACTGCATCAGCTGCAGACCTTGCACTTTAAGATATAATCAGCTAAGGGGAACTATTTTTTAAACCATTTTATCTGTGAAATTCAGAGCTGCAAATTCATCTGCAGCATTTTCCAGGTGCAGCCAAAGAAAAGAAAAAAAAAATTATTGGCTTCTCTCTTCACTACTAGTTTTTCATTATAAAAAAGATTATATGTAAACTGAAATCAATTTAGCCTTCAAAGAAAAAAAAAACCTAATCCAAACCCATGACTTTGTTTTCAAACTGTCTAATCTACAGTTCGTTAAAATCAAAATACTCTTCTATATTAATTGTTCTATAATTACCTTCAGCTTCATATTTCCTTTTTTTTAAAATACAGGATTAATATGCATAATATCTTTGTATATACAGTGAACTTATGATAATAAAACCAAAAAGGCTTCCTCAGAACATTAGATTGCATGACTAAGCACAGCAGTATCAGAAAGTGCTAAAGTTAAGGCTGTGCTCATACTTTGTGCCTTCCCCTCTCTTCAGCAAGAGTTACAGGATAACATTATAATCTGATCTGGCATGTAGGGACTGCTCAGGGTTCAACATTGAGTATTTTATAAATGAGATATTTAAAGTCTGGTCTTGGATATGTAACATGAAATCTTCATTTCTTATGGCCCTGGCCTTCACAAACATAAATTGCATGCTATTCTTTGAAGTAGAGGTGCTCAGTTATTAAATTAGGGAGGCAGAGTGGGTTGAGGTCATTTTAATTTATGTTTTCATAAGATCCCCAATTAAGTCTATTGTGGTCATCACCTCTTCTGTCCTAGCACAGGACCTATAGCACCTGTGTAGGTAACAGTTGTTCTATATGTGGAGGCAGTACAACACTGAAATAAGCATCGATCAGGTCAGGAATAAAACGATTACTGGCAGCCCTCCATGGAGGTGCCTGGGCTAGGAAGCCACATGAAATTTTCTGTTTTATGAGCATCAAACACACAGAGAGAACAAAAGTGAAATGAACTTATCTCTGGGGACCTGAATCATCTGAGCAAGGAATGCTTGGTAGGGAGATTCTGTCTCTCTTTAAAAGCTAATAATGATATTAGAAAGTTCTGAGAAGTATTTGGGAGAGGGTTTCTTAGAAAATAAATTAGTTTTTGCCCAAGGATAGTACGCTATTCCCATGGTACTTGTGGAGCCTGAAGACAAAACAGGATTTAAGTATCTTTCACAAAATGCCCTCCACTAACAGCATGTTCAGTTGCTGGTACTCTTCCAGATGCTTTCTGTGAACTGAAACGCATGAAACCATTGCGCTTGGTAGAATCACAGGGACGGACCTGAGATTCTTCTCTATGCAGCTACAGTTTGGGCAGTGAGGGCAAGGCAGAGGGGATCAGATGAGGCTTTGGAAAGAGACACTGGAGGATTATGTTGTCTTCCAGTGTCACCAGATTTCCTGCAGCCCGATTTCTACTGTCATCTACCATCCTCACCTTTATGAATAAACCTGTTATGTTACTCTTTTGCTTATGTACAAACTTTTATGACTGACATCAAATCAGACAGTTATCTAGAAATAATATGAGTCATTCTCTTTGGGAGCACAGAATGGCAAACTTCTGTTTTAAGTATTAGACAATCTTGTTCTTTCTTTTTTTCCTAATGTTCTTTTTTTTTTTACTTTACTAAATATACTAATTAAAAAATATCTAGGCTCTTGGCAAATATATAGCTTTTATTATGCCAAGCAAAGACATCAGCCCTTTTTATGCTTCTAATTTCCAACATCTTAATCTCATAAACAATACATAAATCGGGGACAAAAACTGGTGTCCATAACATAACCAAGACACGGTCCACATGTTCAGAGCCTGACAAAAGGGGAACTTGACACTTTGCTCAATGCACACTTGGGTTTGCTATTTTTCAGGTACTAACAGTAAATGCCACAGAATTCTGTTTAATTAGCTATACCTCCTGTTACCAGTGTTAGCACTTAAGCGATTCTCTTATTTATCCCTGTGGAAAGCTGTGGGGCTGCTGCTTTCCAAATGCAGGCTGTGGGAGAATGGTTTTGTGCGTGACATCTCTGATGGAGACTGACCTGAGAGCAAAGCAAACAGTGGCCTGGATTAGAAATTTTTTCTCCACAATATTTTTCTGAAATGGCTTTGCTGAAGGCACACATCTAATTATTTGCTGCCTGCAGCTGGACTAAGTTCAGAGATACCATCAGTGGTTCTGAGAGCTATGAGATTTATTCAAGCTGAATTTAGGGAATTGAAGGTGGTTGGGGTTTTTTGGAGGGATTTTGGGTTGGTTTTTTTTCCCCAGTTTTGCTCTCCTCTCGTATCACCAAACTACTTTCCACTATATTTAAATTTATCAATCCATACTATTATTTGAACTACCACTAAAATTAGGAAATCCTTGAGGCACAGACCAGACTTTATTTTAGTGTTGTCCAGCTTGGTATCATGGCTAATGGGCCACGCTCCAAGATATTATCACAATACAGGCACATAAATCAGAGTATTTTCTCCTTTTTTTCTTCTGTTTTTGCAATCAGCCAAAATCATTCTTCCACTGAATGAGTACTGTGGAAACTTCCTTCAAAACACAGAAGGAAGGACAACCAGTGGCCCAAAGAATGAGCAGTTTAGTTATGGTGGACTTAGTGCTCAGCTGGTTCTCACTGAGGATGTGAAGGCAAGCACACTTTCCCTAAGGGATATGCAGGCATTTTACACACATTGTATATTTATAGGTTCACATATGTGCTCAAGAATAAACGTTACAGATGAAAGTCAACCACCTGTTGGGTGTAACGCAGTTGACACCTTTTCCTTCCCCTCTGCATAAGCA
>NW_010295006.1:46544-64014 GCF_000700745.2 Antrostomus carolinensis
TCCCTAACCTCGATGGGACTAGGAAGCAAAACTAACCCAACAACAAAAACTGGGTCCAAGCCAAAATACACTACAACCAATGCAACTTCAGATAAAGCCTTAGGAATATTATGGTGTTTTTCACTGCTCATGCTGATTTTTTTCTACCATAGTTCCTTCAATACTTAAAATTAACAATTCAATGAAATCTGTTGCAGCAGCTTTTATACCCAGCCTAAGTACATCTTTCAAAACACAGGATTTCTTCATAAACCCCTCCTACAATATCCTGAGATGAGGCAGAAGAGTTGATCTAGTGACACAGAGGTTAGGATGTGACATTCTTACTCCCCTAGGAGCAACTGCATGAAAGCCCAAAGAAACTTTTCTAGGAAGGTGTGGGATGTGTTACAGGGTACAGGTCTTTTCTTAGGTCTAAAGAAACCCATAGCACTTTAAAAATAGTGCAGATAAATTCATCCCACTTTCATAGCCTCAGTGGGACCTACTCAACTGAGTATGAGTCACTTTTATTTCCAGAAGTGCTTCACAGTTATATCAGCATGAGCAGGCTTAGAACACTGTGAGTCACAACTGACTGAAACTCATAACAGGTCAGTGAAACAGCTTGACATTGGCAAGGAGCTTTTCCAGAAAACAGTTATTAACAAACAGCCATTCATACTTGTTATCTGAGTGATTATACCAGAGAAAAAATAGAGGCTAGTTTAATAGGGGGTTTTTTGTGTAACCAAAGGGTTAAAGGGGCACATAAGGGGACCCTGACATACGCCGTGCTAAACCTGATCCCACACACTACCCAGGCTTTGTCCCTCTGACCAGGCTATTTTACAAGAAGCAATCTGTGGTATCTGGACCGTTAGCTTTGGTCACAGAATCACAGAATGGTTGAGGTTGGAAGGGACCTCGGAAGGTCATCTAGTCCAACTACTAGGTGCACATGAAGCAGGATTTTGTCCAGGCAGGTTCTGAATATCTCCAGGGAGATTCTACGGCCTCTCTGGGCAACCTGTGCCAGGGCTCTGTCACCCTCACAGTAAAGAAGTTCTTCCTTATGTTCAGGTGGAACTTCCTACGCTGCAGTTTATGCCTGTTGCCTTTCGTCCTATTGTTGGGTGCCAATGAGAAGAGTCTGACCTTATCCTCTAGAGACTCTCCTTTTAGATATTTATAAACATTAATCAGATCCTCTCTGAGTCGTCTTTTCTCCAGGCTGAACAGGCCCTGCTCCCTTAGCCTTTCCTCATATGAAAAATGCTCCAGTCCTTTAATCATTTTAGTCGCCATTCGCTGGACACGCTCCAGGAGTTCCATGTCCTTCCTGTACTGGGGAGCCCAGAACTGGACACAATATTTCAGATGGGGCCCATGTTGGCACCCTCCAATAAACTCATATTAACTACCACAGCGTGCATGTTAAATAGCAGTCATATACACAATTACCACAATTACTGTCTCGATGCCTGTGATGAATGTTTTAAAAAATGCCAGTACATGAATCCACACTACCAAATCAAAACCTAATAGCCAAGTACAAATACCTGGCCTTGAAGTCTGACAAACTCATATTTTGTTGCTGAAATTGCTACTTAGCAGTGCTTACTATTTCAAAAGATTTCCTCTTCCTCCTGCTATCACCAAGTGGTACCCTGGATACCTCAGCCACTTTCCTGCCACTCACAATCAGAAAGCAACTGACAGACTGGGAAAGTATATCTCGACAAACATCAAGCAAGAATAGTAACTACTATGTGTTCCTACAAGTCCCTTTCTACTTACACATTTTTTGATGCAAGTATCTAAGTTAAACATGAATATTGCATGAAGAAGTCAACATTTCAAATCGGGCCAACTGGTCCATGCAAACTTATTTGTCTTAGGCCTATGTATGCTATTAACTATTAATAACCAAGTACACACAATGGATAAAGTCTAACAAAATAAAATTAATTGTTAAATTCACTAATTTAGGGTATCCTACATTAAATGCTAGTCCACTTATATTCAGCTCTTTTGTACATTATGCACTTTTTTCAGTTCTTGGTCTAGAAAAAGTATCCTCTTTTTTTTTCCCCTTGATAACATCAATCCAGTTGAAAAAACAACAAAATATTGGGATTTTTTTTCCAGGAGCTTGACTGACCTGGCTTGATTGATGGCTCTGAAAGTGCTATATGCAACAAGCAGTGCATGTTAAGATGTTAGCCTCTATTGGTTTCATCTGAGTACTTTTTATATTTTTTTTTAAATAGCCTTTATCCTTTATCATTATTTTTGTCATACATGAACAGGATTTACAAGGTTTTAAAGCAAGGTTTTAAAAATTTGAGCTACCCACACAAAATGGAAAGACAGAGGAGTACAATGTAGAACAGTATGTGAAAATATCAGTGCTGCTGTCCTTGGGGTAAACAGCAGCAGAAAGTATCTCCTCTCCAAGCTTAGAGAAAAACACAAATAATTGTGTGTGTATGTGTATATATCTATATCTATATATAATCTCATATACATACACACCCACACACATTTGTAATCGTTACTGTCCTTTAAAGTGAGATGCAAATGAATGCAAACTGCTGTTGTCTTCTAAGCACAGTGAAATAAACAGAACAAACAAAATTATCACATAGATTGTAAATGTTGCCTGGACAATAAGAACAAATATATTTGTCAATAAAAGTAATTTTTCTTTTTGTCACATAATGACCACAGCCAGAAATTTTAATGTAACTATTTGAATTTATTTATCCAATTGTTCTCCACTCAGACACATCTCAGAATATGGATACTTGTGAACTGTATGCTATCAGAGTTTGACTTGCAGAACTAGGATGGTTCCATTTGTGTTGCAATTGTTTAAACTGTCACTGGGTGAGTTTTGTTCCTTGACTAGAGAACATAAAAACATTTGGAAAGTGGGAAAGGTGGTGGTCAGAAAGGTATAAGTAAATTTGGAATTCCTTTTTGCCAGTACATGTGGGAACTGCACAAGTCCTGCTTTTAAGTTTGCTTTCTGTGATCACCCCCACTGGCTGAATTTGATTGCTGAACTAAATATTAAAGGGTCAGAGAAGGATGAAGACGTAAAACTGATTGCTGCTGCGAATCTAAGTTCAGCATCGTTGGAGTCTGGATCAGACTTTAAATAAATGCCTGGAGGTTCCTCCATCGACTTCAGTATGTTTGAGGTCAGATTCTAGAATATGGACATTAGAGATTAGCCAATTAAATACAAATAATATTTCTTTGGGCAACTCCACAAATCTGCTATTTACATAATGTGGTAAAGGCTGAGCTAGCTTTGCTTATCTGTATCAGCAGATTGTCCCTTCCTCCTTATGGAAAGGCTGGCTGACACAAGTCAGTGTTAAATAAAAGCCAGTTCAAACCAATTATGTGATCAAGAAGAAAAGTGGAATAGGGACAGTGGAAGCTGAAGAAACAATTCCCAAAATCAAGAACACATTGGGAAGGTAATCCATACTGCTGAGAAGTCTGGTAAAACCGAACTGGACACACACACCAGCATTTGCAGATTCAAGATTTTTTTGTAGCATTTGCTTTTCTGATGATTATGCATTTAGAATCGACTCACAAATTAAAGAAAGCTGGTGTTAAAAAAAACAAACAAACAAACAAACTGTTATGTAAAGGATAAATTAAATAAATGTTGTGCCAACCCACTTTGATCTTCAATGCAATAGTTTTAATAGTAGCTTAGGACATATGCATCTAAAGCTTTTGAAAAAGCAAAGATATGCAGACTTCCTCCTGCGTGCTTCTTGTACAGCCACTGGTACGAAAGCACATTGGTCTAACTGGTCTAGCCGAGGTGTTGGAGCAGTACAGGTTATTATGCTTGTACTACAGTTAATTCTATTTCAATAATGTAATATAAACAGCAACGATAAATAGAAAGTACATTTCCCAGCTTCTAAGTGCTTGTGAAAATAAAAACCACAGCAGCTTCCTACAGAAGTTCAGCTGCAGCCTGGTCCCACAGATTCCTGTGTGAGCTCCTAATGCTGCAATTTTTATTGGAAGGAGATGTATTCTGAGGTGTCTGTTGTTTTAACAGATGACAATATAAGCAATATGGCTCTTCTCATTTAGATCCTTCATCTACAACAGTAGCATACCCTGCTGCCTAAAAGAAAACGCAGCAGAGCACAATTCTTAGATTAAAATCTCTTTTCACTTTTCCATTATAAAAGTGCGTTATTTTTTTTCATTACCTCATATGGAATATAGTAGATGGGATCCCTAAATTTTTATCACAGATCAAGTAATAAGAATAGGAAAAGAAAAAGTGCCATCTTAATGGAAATATGTTGTTAGAGGATATCAAGTTCTTTATCTAGACATCATCAGTTAAAGCAACCTCGAGTCAGCTCAAAAGCCACAGCAGAAGGTAGTTTGATGACCTATTCTTATAGTACAGATGCCAACATCAAAAGCTTCTCAAGCTCCACAAATAGCTAAATTGGGTCCCCCTGCCAGCACAGTGGGCAAAGTATTTACATAAACTGAGAAACTCTTGGGAGTATACTTTCAAAACCAAAAATGAGACCTATTTGCATCACAGAGCGGAATAAGCTTGTTTCATGGCATCAGATCTACAGCTGCTCTATGGAATATGTAAAAATCAGCCCTGAAGCCCCAAGCTCACCTTCTGTTCCCAGGGCATGAGACAAAGGGAACCACAGCATTTAGAGAAGCATACTAACAAATGCAATATTTTACTGCTAACACACATACATAATCACACGCTATAGCTACATAAAGTAAAACGAAAGTACTGATTCCAGGCTCTTACCCTTTGCTGTTGTAACAGCATTTCGGAAGCTTTCAGGAGGACCCAATACAGAAAGCTGTCTATGTAAGGGGCTGAGATGTTGGGAAACATGCTGGCTATGTTACTAAAACACTTGTTTACACATTCAAGACTTTGGCCTGGCTCTGCAAGCATTTATACTCTTTGAAGTAGGTTCCTAAGAGCAAGTGCAAGCTTACCTTCTATGTGTTCACACTACTCAGACACAACAGGGTCACGTCTGGACAAGAAAAGACTTTACTTCCTTCTTAAGAGACTCAGTTACCAAAGAGTGTTGATGCCTGGTGTCATCCCAGGGAGTGCAGCCTGCCCTTTACCACAATCATTAGCATAGTCATTTTCCAATGCTCACTATGCACTCCTAAACAAGTCTTTAAAAAGCTTGAGCTGGAACAATGGGTTTTCTAGAACACCCTGGTTCAGAGTTACGAGGAAGAGCTGGCAGCCCAAGTCACACGCAGACTTCACAGACTCGTTCCTCAGACCCCAGGTAACCCGCCTGCACTTGTATACAGACCCATCCTGAGGATATTGTTCTAGCTCTGGCTTCTCATTGACCTCTGCCCAAAAGCACAACATAGCAGAAGAAGATTACTCACATCTCAGCCTGCGGCAGGGTGGTGGTGGGATGTGCAGCAGGAAGGCTGGAGACAAGACCACATCACATACTGTACAATGTGTTCATTTGCAGGAAGGCTAGAGACCGTAACGCACACCCTACAATGTGTTCATTTGCCACTGTAGCAACAGCATCAGTGGTATCTGGAAGGAAAAGGGTGAGGATTTACCATTTCTTTTTGGATCAAGAGCAGAGTTGAGACACCTGGAAGTGCATGACCACATCATGGGTGGAAGCAGAAAAGCCTGAAGCTAAAAAAAAAAAAAAAAAAAAAAAAGAAAAAAAAAAAAAAGGACTCATACTTCCATCATTACTGGGCTGCCCTGGGGAATCCCACACTGCAGCAATCTACATACAAATCCTTGGGCAATTGGGCTTTAATGGGATGAGAACATCTGACACATGTTAACACCTTGAAATACAACAGCTTGACCCTTCCTTCTTTCCAAGTGACCTGCACACTAATGTGCATTGCAACCAAAGCAATTCATTAGCAAATAATATAATATCTAGAATAGCACTTTAGAAGCACAGTAGGGTCTCCAGCTGACAGTAAACAAACAACGTGTTTGGGTTTGTTGGCTGGGTTTTGGAGGGTTTGTTTCGTTTTGTTTGTTTTTTTTTTTAAATCCAACCAAACAAACATGAAACCTCTACCTGGGGTAAAGGCAAAGCAGGCAAATCAGCCCAACCACAGAGCTGGTTGTCAAAATGTACCTACTTGCTTTTCCACAAGGAAACAAGTATAGTTGAGTGGAAGCATCATGAATTTATCTATTCCACTCCAGGAGGTGTTTTGCAGTCCAGGCAGCCACTGAATCAGAAGAGCCTGAGCTGTGCAGGACACAATGTCACTGCCAGGTATTTCAGAGGAGAGTCTGTGGGCGCTCGCATCAGCTTTAAGGCTGAGAGCAGATACTGGAGCCTGGCTGATCGCAGGAGAAGTGGGTCACCTTCTTGCCTCTGTCCTGGTCTCCCAGGTCCTCAGGTTGCCCTTGAGGTACCACCCATCACCTTTTCCCTGCTTCCCAGGTTGTTCTCTCCGTTTCCCTTCTCCCAAGGGTCTTACTTGTGCAGGCCATCAGCAGGCATTTCACACAGCTCTCTTCCCATCCAAGGCCACATCTCCTTTCTAGGGGTGACTCCCATGGCCAGAGTTCCCCACAGCACTCTTCCTGCTCTTGTACCTCTGCCTCAAAAACCAGACCACCTCTGCTTGGCAGCCTGCCTTACAGGGTTGCTGTTTCTGTTCTCAGGGCAGTGGGGAGGATTCAGGCAGATTTGTGCATTTGCCACTTGTGGGGCTGAGGGATGCTCTTCAGGTTTTTTTTAAACCCTATGCCTCAGACAGCTTTTAGTTTGGTTTCCTCCCACCAGCTTTCTTAAGATAGATCTTACAAAGGCAAATTAGAGCTGCTTCTACTAATGTGGTTTTTATTGTATTTACATCAAAAGATAACTAGATCCCTGGTGAAATTCCCTGGCTAACTATTTCCCTGTGGCACTGCATTTTCTAGGCTTGTTTTAATGGTGTGAATCAAATACTGATTAAAGGTGACAGCCATCTGAAATTAAAACATACAGGTATGTAAATATGCACACATGCACCAATAAACATGCAATGCATGTAAATCAGTAAGTAGGTCTGATGTCAAGAAGGTGATTGCAGGTAAGCAACAGTAATGGTGTGTAGGCTGGATCGTACAGGGGTTGTGCAAGGACACACAGGATTCATACAACCTGGACTCCATTATCTATTGATGTTAAGGATGCCATAAGAAAGTGCTTAGACCAGAGCCTACTGTAAAAAATACAACTATGAATTAACTTACAACCTCTCCTGTGCTGGCAAGTAAAGGTTGAATCCTTCAGAGGCTTTGTCTGAAGGCAGTTTAGGTTGAAAAAAGGTTGGGCTAAAACCAAAGAAAAGCACAAAGATGACAAACATAAACAACCCAGGATGAAACCTGCAAAGACAGATATCTGTAGGGACTGAAGACTACTGAAATCCTCTCATTTCAGGTTGCTTCAGTCCTCAGACGTGGGTTTATTCTGCCAGTAAATTTTAAAATATTCACAAAAGTTTGTAGGGTTAGAGCCTTTGATAAACGAGATAAGGAACTGATCTAATTCCTAATTGTAATGTCACCAAGGACCATTGGGTTGGTGCATTGTGCTCAGCATACAATTCATTTAACAATAACCCAACTTAACATATGATCATATTTGAGGACACTGAGCTAGCCAAGGTTGAAAAAGAATAATTACTATTTCTGCTATCAATCATCAACTCATAAATTACTACAGTTATTGGATTAACTTTGTTCATTGCTCTGAGCCCTTAAAAATATTTTTTTTACTTCCTAAAGTATGGGGAACCGGTAAAGAGGGGGGAAAAGGAGTTATTAAGCTGTACCCCAGACATAGGTTACTGGCTACAAGTAGACCTCAGAATATGGTTTGAGTCACTCTCTGAAAAAAAGAGATGTAGTCTGGAAAGACCAGAATACACAGGCAGCCCTCATTCTGATATTTCCTATGTTTGGAGCATTTGGTGTGGAAACCTTTAATGTTCAGTTAGCACAGCTCCTTGAGATATAGTAGTTATTACTTAAAATTGCCAGTAGAAATGAAAAAATACAGAACTAAGTGGGGTCATCTTGTTTGAAATGCTTTCAAAGCCTACAGCAGTATGACAGCAGTATTAACGCTTAAGGGACTGATCTAGTGTACACCACGTAGTGTGATGAATGAAACTAGGCAAAGAAAGGTTTGATGAGGGTAGGGTATAGTTTGGTAGGGTGTGCTCACTCTGCAGTGCCTGGGCACATATATGTGCCTCAGCACACAGCCAACTGTCGTGTTTAATAGAGATCTTTTCCTGCCCTTCACCTGCCTACTACATCGCTTCATAGCAACTAAGTTCACAGTCTTGTATGAGAGGATACAAATCATAAAATAATTATATGTAGTGAAAAGACTTTAAAAAAACATTGCACCATCCAGTAACTAAGAGAGGTCCTCTCAATATAGGTATAAAAGCAGCTGAATTAACCATAAATCTACCATTTCCTACATTTTTAATGCTTAACTTGGATGTTCTTTTAGCAGAGTCTAGATGTAGCATATAGCATTTTGGTTCCTAAATAATAGAGGTGAGGCTACACACAGTTCAGGAAGGCTGCCTTCCTTGAACAAATGGAAGGGATAGTCACTCTTAGTTGTCAGTAAAACACATGTAAGACTAGAGACTCTCTGACATATCCCAGCATTAGGCCCGGTAGAACTGATATTACTTTAAAGAAAGAAAAAGCTTCTTTTAAGGTAAGCATAGACAAAGATGTGGACACTTGCTGTGTTTATGTCAAGAGGATAAAAGGAAAAGTTTCCTGGCAGTAGAAACTATGACAGTTTAACTAGCTGATGGCCTACTCCAAGGGACTAGCATGAACAGAGAAAATCAGAAACTGCTTATAATGGATGCTTTGCATGCCTAGTCACACCTCTGGTACATGAGCATATATCTACACATATTAAAGACACAAAGAGGGGAGGGAAGGATGCCAAAAGCTGAGGGAGGTTATTAAAAGTAACTGTTGCAACCGTTTCTGGCACATGGTATTTCTTGTTCTTGCCCAATCAAAATTCTCAAAGGAGAAATGGTAAAACCTGGATGACACATATCAATAGCTATTTGAGATATTCTCATGGACTCATTTATAGTGGAAACCTTAGTTGCAGGAAAACGTTGTCTGGCCATAGTACCTACTTCAAAAAGCTTTAGTTTTCATGAGACGTAGAGTGAAAGAAAATTAGACCATGGGAGACTTCATATTTCAAGCAAATATGCTTATTAGTAGAACAAAGATTTTTATAACTGCTAAAAAAAACCCCAACCAAATAAAAAAACCCCACACCTCCAGCATGCCTCTGAACTGCAGGATACCTACCAGATTTCTACGAGGGAGGACAGTTCCTATAGCCTCTCGCTGTGAGCCAGGTAATAATAGAGACCATCACCAAACATTCAGCTCTGGAGTGTGCTGGCCCAGATGAAAGGCAGCCACTTGCTCTGGTGTGTTGTTCAAGGTCTGAGGTTGGACTCAGAGGAAGAATTCAATGTCACAACAGGCTGCCCTTAACCCAATACTTTATGCACATTATGGTCAGTTCTTACTAAGAAGCAGCCTGAGGGGCAAAACTGCACGAGCTGTGTGATGCTCAGGGCCAGGAAAGTGTGGACATACAAAGCCAGCAGCAGAAGGGCACAAGAACACCACCTATGCACAGTAGCTACCAGCAAGTTTTCTCCTAAAGCACAAAGACTGCAGCCTTTTACTCTCTCTGCAGCACGTGTTAATGATGGTAAGCACCAACTCCCACCAAGCTGCTGGTGGGGAAGGCGGCAGCCAGGTATGCTTCCTCAAGAGCTACCCTCAGACCCCTTACCAGGGCTGGGCATCACACTTTGCTCAGTGATCCAAGCCCTGCACCTTCCTGTACAGGGACCAGCCCAGCTGAGCCTCAAGCAGACATCAGGGAGCTGAACATGGTCATGGACTGGTGGAAAGCTAACTGAGCAAGCTGTTACTCTAAAAACCTGGTGGTGGCTGCAAGGACGTTCTTGTTGGAACCTTGTTCCTTCACCCACAGATCTGCAGGGGCAAAGCATGGCTGCTGGGCACAGGGTGCTTGATGGCCTAGCCCTGGCCTAGCCCCTCCGAGGCTCAGCTGGGCAGCAGGGGTTTGGCACAGGCTGCAAACCAAGATGTATTGCTTGTCAGCAGTTCTGACATTATCCAGTACTTTCTTTGGAAATCCAGGTCTGTCTTTGCAGAAACAGTCTCACATGCTTCAGTGAAAGACAGCTTATGTTTTTTATCCACCTTTGTTTATTTACAAAGGAGATCCTGACCATCAGCTTCTCTTCATAATGGGAAAAAGACAGGACTTAGACTAACAGGACAACAGGCTTTCAACAAAAAGGGGTAATGGCATTCACTGACAACAGAAATGAATTAAGCTGCATTTTAAAGGGTAGCTGCTGTAACAAGAGACAGCACAGAGCATGAGAGTTTTACAGTTCTGACAGTGTAGAGACTTATGAAGAAAAAAAGAAAACCAAAGGGTCTTTCCATATATTATCACACAGAGTAAACATATTAGTGCTTCTAATTATAATTGCAAATAAAACAAATATCCCTGGGGAAAGTCCATTATTGCCACTGTTTTTCTATCTGAATATAAAAAGCTCAGTTTCGGGACTGAAGGGAGAGGAAATAGAACTTTTTCTCCTTGGGCTGGACAGCACAGGATGCTACAGGAAGCTGCTGCCTCCAACCAACCTGCCAAGCAGGGATGCTCCTTGCTGGCAATGTGGGGGAAGATGCTGGGGCAGGGCTGGAAAACTGAAGCCAGATCAATGGAAGGTGTCTGATGGAACCTGCAAAGAGCAGCCTGGGACGCTTCTGCATGTGGTGAACCAGTTCTGCTCTCAGACTGCATGGCCTGCCAAGCTTGGCTGTTTAGGTGCACTGAAGTTTTAAATAGAACATGACTTGCCAGAGGCAGATTGTAGTTAAATATTCTTTTTTTTCTTCCTCCCCTCTTCTTGCATAAAACCTTTCCTCTTGACTGGGGGCAGGGAGAGAGACCTCTCAACTGGAGCAACCACACTGTGGGGTTCAAGATTTAACATGGAACAGACTTATTAAAAAGTGTAGCTGTAACATCCATGCTTGTTCTCCTCCCTGGTAAAGTCTAAACAACAGCTTGATGCAGCTCAGGAGAGCAGCGAAAGGGCCATGCCTCAGAGCCATTTGGTGAACATTTGCTTTGCTCTGTCAAAACAGTACAGGAATAAGGTGTGCTCTGCACACTAGATTTTTTGAAAGTCTCCTGAAGTCTGCCTTCTTTCTGATTCTGCACGTATACAAATAGCCTATTGAAATTGGAGGGGAATGTAATGCCATATTTGTCATAGTACAGTGCCTTTCTGTATGCATTTCCTGGGCAAGGATGATAAACTCTATTTAAAAACCAAGATAACTTCGGCTGCCAGTTGAAGGCCCCTCTACCAACCTTAGTCCAAATCACTTTAACCCCTTCTCACCTCTGACCTCCCCTTAGTAAAGTAATGCAGGCCCTCCTTCCACAGCCCTTTGCAAACTATACATAGTGAGTACTATAAAATAAGAATCCTTATTGCTATTTTGCTTCCTCGGTATTGTCCAGAATACAGCTATATATGTAAGGTTGCATGCACAAGTCATAGTTAATTGAAAAATTACATATGACCCTGCAGGTGTAAATCATTGTTAACCCTGTGCTTGCTTTGGCTTTGCACAGGGTTACATAGACGTTTGCTCTCACCCCCAACTGCCCGCCTAGAACACGAACAGTTGGTACAGCACTTCAGGGCTATCACGACAGACTTACTAGGAAGTTCTCCACCCCCACACCCTCCCCTCTCCTCCAATTTGACCCACTCCAAATTGTTTCTCAGCTTTGGTCTATCACTTCTGTTGCTATGGACAGAATGAATAAAACTAGGGAGCAAAGCACCACCATTTCCTTTGACAGAGGTACAAATGTTATACAGACTTTACAGTAAGGAAAACGTCCTCAACTAAAATTTAAAGATAAATTTAGTTTACCTAGTTTTTAGAAAAGTCACAACATTATGCAGTTACATTATCCCTGAGGGAATGCAGAAATGGTATCTTAATCTCAATTTAAAATCTCATTTTCAGTCTTAGTTTTCAGAGGGCTTTTAAAGTCAGGTTTGCAGTTCTACTCTATTTGTAGAAATCCACAATTACTAAACTTATGTTTGAAATATAGTAGATCAGTTGTAAATCAAATCCACCCAGCAAACACCTGTGCAGGACTATGCCCTTGTACATCTACCTCCTGTAGCCTGGAAACTGCCCCTTCTCTGGAGGACCTCCTGAAACTACTACCCATTCTGTTTTTGAAGGTGAGGACAAAGCCAGAATAACACAGAAGGGAGGGGAAGCTCATTTGAAAGTGCAGCTCCCTGCTTTCTGGGACCTGCCTGACTGTGTGCCTTTTGTAAATGTCTCTGCTCAAGCACCAGGATTTCTCTCAAGCTGCTACCTTTGCAGGGTGTGCAGTGCTTTGTCCTCCCAGCTGGGCAGCAGCCTTTCCAAACACAACCCTATTATTTCATGGGGTCAGTGGAATAGCCCATCTCATTTTCCAATGGGGATGAAAATTAAAGGCTGCTGCTTCTGTGCCACACTTACTAGACCTTACATAACTGACAAAGACTGCCCTGGCTCTGGCTGAAAGGAAGCCGGGAGAAATCATCTGGATAGCGGGAATTATCTATTATAAATAAATCTCATGCATGCACACAAAGAGCAGTTCTCGCCCAGACTAAACACTTTTCTCCAAGCGAGGTGTCTGCTTTGTGCTCTGTGAACAGGAAAATCACATGTCCCACACTCTAGATAAAAATGCTCTGCAGTAAAGGAAAGAGGATAATCACTTACTCTAACTATCACAGCAAAAGCCTTGAAAATTAGCCCAATAACCAAATTCAGCTATATTTCCGGGAGGTCTAATGCCAATGCACTTAGAAACAGAACAGCATTTTGTAAAGCACCTTTTACGTTGTCTCTGCTTAATTCTAAAGGGCTTATTCATTCCAAATTACCTCACCACCGTTCCGGAAACTGTTGCACATCAGTTCCTACAGTCATCCCTTCCCTCCCTCACAGAACACCAGGACCCCATCCAGCAGCCGTCCCCATGTGTCTTCCACCACAGCCAGACAATTGAGTGCTCCTCCTCGGCAGACCTGGTGCTCCTGAGCAACACAATCCCTGACAATTTGGCTGCTTAAGAACTGTACATGGGATTAAGTGCCGCTCAGTTTAACCATTGTGATTTTACTGGAACAGCACCATTTTGACACGACATTCACAAGAAGGAAATCCAACTATCAATACAAATTTGTACTCAAGCACAACACAACTCTGTGGCACCAGGCTCCAGCAGCTTACTCCCCCACTACGAGGGCTTCCTACAGATTCAGCTTCTGATGCTAGCGTAACATTTGATAATTCTGCCATCAGAGAGAAAACTCTGCATTTCTGAGAGTGGTTCAGGGGCAACAGCGTTATTCCCAGTTCCCCAGCACAATTCACTTCCCCAGTGCTGGCTCTCATCCTGACCTTGGGCATGTCACTTTGGCTATATCCAAAGAGCAGAGTGACAGTGTAGGTCATTGCCTGCTTACTCAAACTTCCCTGTGTAGCTGTAGTGGTGACGGCAGCTGGCACAGACTGTCACACACAGCTGGTACAGCCTGTAATACACATCAGCTACCCAGGGCTGGCAGAGGGTCTGCGCAACGCTTGCCAGCATGGGCTATTCTTACCCTCACGAGTGTGGTACAATTAACACCACCACACATCACATCTTTATTCTGCAGCATAGCCAGTTCTCAGCCTCATCCATAAGAGAGCAGGAACTGTATTTCCTACCCCAGAGGGATACCATGGGGTTCTATTTTTTCAGGACAGTGCAGGGCTCAGATAATATGGTAACTTGGGCCATGGGACTACCTACAAAGGACAGACGCTTGTTGGGCACAATCTACTTCACAGATGCAGAGACCCACTGTATAAAGAGCAAATATAAAACAGTCTGGCAGTGGTGATGGCAACATTGCTGCTACTTAAACCAGGTGTTATTTAAGGAAATAAAGCCTTCATTAGAATCCATGAGGCTGTGCCAAATGTACATCTTTTAGTAGTCCGTCATCATTTCTATCTCTCACAGTGTCAATTTTTACAACTTAAGGAATTGATCATCTTGAGACAAGTGTTTTAAACAGAAGTCCAAAGGAAAACTCACTGTATGAGGAGGAAGAGTTTTCAACAAACAGACGTGACAACAGCCACGAGTCTCCCCATCTCCTCTGGGCACTTCTAAATAAAATCTGGAAGCAAGAAGCTGAAAACCGACTAATTTTTCCTTGTGACCACGTCATCCCAGGAAAAATAAAGAATCCCTCTGGAGACAACACGGTATATACAAACAGGTTTCAGGAATTAGTCATAAAGGTAACAGCAGTTACAGAATCATAGCGGTTGGAAAAGACCTTTAAGATCATCGAGTCCAACCATAAACCTATCACTACCAATCCCATCTCTAAACCATCTCCCTAAGCATCTCATCTACCCGTCTTTTAAATACCAACAGGGATGGTGACTCCACCACTTGCCTGGGCAGCCTGTTCCAATGTTTGAGTACCCTTTCTGTGAAAAATTTTTTCTTAATATCCAACCTAAACCTCCCCTGGTGCAACTTATAGCCATTTCCTCTCATTCTGTCACTCGTTACCCAGGAGAAGAGACCAACACCCACCTCTCTACACCCTCCCTTCAGGCAGTTGTAGAGAGCGATAAGGTCTCCCCGCAGCCTCCTCTTCTCCAGACTAAACAACCCCAGTTCCCTCAGCTGCTCCTCATCACACTTGTTCTCCATCCCCTTCATCAGCTTCGCTGCCTTTCTCTGGACACTCTCCAGCAACTCAATGTCCCTCTTGTACTGGGGGGCCCAGAACTGAACCCAGCACTCAAGGTGCGGCCTCACCAGTGCTGAATACAAGGGGACAATCACTTCCCTACTCCTACTGGCCATGTTATTCCTGATACAGGCCAGGTTGCTATTTGCCTTCTTGGCCACCTGAGCACACTGCTGGCTCATGTTCAGACACTGAACCAACCAACCAACACCCCCAGATCCTTTTCCCCTGGGCAGCTTTCCAGCCCCTCCTCCTCAACCCTGTAGTTCTGCATGGGGTTGTTGTGACCCAGGTGCAGGACCCGGTATGGAACCAGAAGGCCAGGCCTGTGCTGAGCAACACTAAATTCAAGACCAAGTCTTCCGGTTAAGCCAGGGGTCCTCTGTAGAGATACCTTCAGGTAGCAAAGCTCCAAGGCAGGCAGAGGGACAACTTGCCAAACTCAGGCACACTTTCATTATGTGTTAGTTTACTGAGACATAATATTGAATTTTGCCATGGCTGTTGCTGCTCTAGCTTTACTAGCAACAAAATGTTACACTATTATCCAGCCCATAAGTGTGTTTAGCACTGTAATTTTATCTCTGAATTAAAAAAAAAAAAAACAAACCAAAAAACCCCACCACACCCACAGCCCCACAAACAAAACAAAAAACCCACACAAAAAAAATAAATTTTTAAAACCCCCAAAACCCACACCACCAAACCCTAAAAACCACACCTACAACCACCCAAGGAGGAATGGGAAATAAGAGACACATTAGTCTAAAAGAATATAATCTTTAAAACAAATGGCTCAGCATCTATCCTGAAATCCATTCAGAAGCTTGACCGAGTGCTTGCCAGGGCTCAGGCCAGTGCTCAGAACCATTTGGCTTCTATTCCTGTCCCCTCTCCACCTCTGGAGGAGGATTGCATTCCTGGCTATCAATGTCTGATTCAGTCTCATTTCTAGACCAAAGACATTTGGAATGGTTTCATGTTTATTGGATCCTTAACCAAAATTAACTATTTAAAGCTGTTGTTTTTCCTTCTGTTAATAAAGAAGCAGCAAAAGTAGTGCCTGATGCTACTTCTTTAAACTAAATTACACTTGATGTAAAGCAAGTCCAGTTGCCATCACAATAACTTGTTTGATGAAGGTCATGATAGTTATTATTACACTTATTATCAGCTTTAAGTTCTTTCATTTCTAACAGTGAAGTGATGTCCTCATCTCTTCAAACACTCTCTGGGATTTACAGTCATATATTCTTGTCATCTTTAAAAACATAACTTCACTGTCATCTTAAACATATCAGTCAGCTCAGGAATCAGAAGAGAGACAAGTTATTCTATATGTGAGTGGTAAAAATGAAACACTGGCTGAAGCTGAACTGCCAGGAGATGAATTAAAGTCAAAGATGCTACTACTCACACTAAATCAGATGAACTGGTAGCCTCCAAAGAGAGCTGATGCTAAAAAGATTAAAGCATTTGATCATATGCAAGGTCCTGCACCTGGGTCGGGACAACCCCAAACATAAATACAGGCTGGGCAATGAATGGGGTGAGACCAGCTCTGAAGAGAAGGACTTGGGCATACTGGTGGATGAGAAGCTGAACATGAGCCAGCAATGTGCACTTGCAGCCCAGAGGCTAACCATGTCCTGAGCTGCAACCAGAGCAGCAAGGGTAGCAGGTTGAAGGAGGTGATTCTCCCCCTCTACTCAACTCTCGTAAGGCCCCAACTGCAGTGCTGTCTCCAGTTCTGGGGTCTCCAACACAAGAAAGATGTAGACCTGTTAGAACGAGTCCAGAGGACGCCACAAGGATGATCCGAGGGCTGGAGCACCTCTGCTATGAGGACAGGCTGAGAGAGTTGGGGCTGTTCAGCCTGGAGAAGAGAATGCTCCGGGGAGACCTTCTAGCAGCCTTCCAGTACCTGAAGGGGCTCCAGGAAAGCTGGGGAGGGAGTTTTAAGAAAAGCAGGTAGTGATAGAACAAGGGGAAATGGCTTCAAACTGGAAGAGGGTAGATTTAGATGAGATATTAGGAGGGTGTTCTTCACTGTGAGGGTGGTCAGACACTGGAACAGGCTGCCCAAGGAAGTTGTGGATGCTCCTCCCTGGAAGTGTTCAAGGCCAGGCTGGATGAGGCTTTGAGCAGCCTGGTCTAGTGGAAGGTGCCCCTGCTTATGGCAGGGGGGTTGGAACTGGATGATCTTTAAGGTCCTTTCCAACCCAGACCATTCTGTGATTTTATGATTCTATGAGAGACGCTTTTGCTGGTCTCTAGCACCTTTGGCCCTGCTGCTGTTTGCACATCCCCTTCAGTTATCCCCTGG
This sequence comes from Antrostomus carolinensis, assembly GCF_000700745.2. Lineage (NCBI taxonomy): Eukaryota > Metazoa > Chordata > Aves > Caprimulgiformes > Caprimulgidae > Antrostomus > Antrostomus carolinensis. The sequence goes on from NW_010295006.1 coordinate 63,883, forward strand.
GCAGCAGATGTCAGTCAGGTAGAAGTGGAAGATTTATTTCTGAGAGGCTTCATCTATCACATCCCCTGAATCACTGCCTTTTGGTAAGTGACAAGGACAAAGCTTCTTCATAGAATCATAGAATGGTTTGGG
>NW_010295007.1:0-3683 GCF_000700745.2 Antrostomus carolinensis
TAAAATAAAATAAAATAAAATAAAATAACCTGCTTTTAAATGTTGGCTGAGAAGTGTCTTAACCCAAAGGACTAAATGTGAGAACGATACTTCCTAGCAGCATCCCATTTCCACAGCCTACATGCTGCAAAATTTATGGGTCCACACTGAACAATCCAATAGCCACAGCTCTTTGGCTCCATGAAATAAGCTAGGGGGAGTTTTCCAACACTGAGTGCAACTGGCACAATGTCACAGGTCCATACAGTTGAACTTTCTTACTTTCCACCTCAAGTAGCTTGGTGTTGGGTCTCAACTTGTTGGGCCAGTCTCCTGAGTCTGAAACTTCCTACTGACTTGAGAGTCATGGCCAGGCTCTCTTCAATTGCCTATCAAATCCACTGATTAATTAGATTTTCATGGAGCTTGAAACCTCCTTCTCCCACATGAACATGGCCCTTCTGGGCTGCAGCTGAACTCTTCAGGGATGCATGATAGATACAGCACATAAGATACCTGACAAGATAACTTTTGCAAAGGGTCCCCGAAAACACCATTACTCTGGTTGCCTCCCCATTGACCTACAACACTTCACTCACTGCCACAGGACAAACAGGCAGCAGCTCCTGTAAGCCAGGAAGACAGAGTCACTCACCAGTCTTTGCGCTGTGCATTGAACATCTGGTTGTTGATAGGAGAATGAATAAGCTAAAGCACTGATTTGAACCAGATTGTTTGCACTCCATCCAGAAATTCCTCTGTAAGCTTTCAGTGTTGACTTTTGGCTTATTGTTCACACATAGCTTCTCTGGGTACTTTCTGGGAAACCAAGAGAAGTATAGATTTGCACCAGCTAAGGAGCAGGATTTGTCATGTCTATCATGCTATACTTTCCTCTGAGAAGGCAGGTTTGAGCTTGACTTGACACAGTCCCCCATGTCTTTGGAGTGAGGAGAAGCACTCTCCCAAGCTCCAAAGCAAGTTGAGCAAGAAGGGGCAGGAAGAAAGGGACTGTGAAAAGGACCCTGCTTCTTACAAGGGATAGGGAAGGAGCCCAGAGTGTGTGGGAGAGAGAAGGAGACAGAGGCTAGCTCAAGAACTGTGTATGAAGCCCCAGCATATTCCTGATGGTGTGCCTTGTTCACTGTGGCCAAGGGCTGAGATTCAGCATTTGCATCTGTCCTGTCCACAGTTTTGCTAGACCCCGAAGGTTACTGTAGAGTAAAGTTTGGACAGTAGGTTGCTGCTGAAGCCTGATCCCCCTCTGAAGGTGAGACAGGATGTTTTTAAGCCATCTTCTTAAAAGCAAGTGAATAAAAAAGTCCTGTCCTAGCAGAGGATAATCCCAGGTCTGCTACCCAGTCTCCATCTCATTCATGAAGAAGATGGGCCACAAGGTCTGCTCAAGCCCCAGGGCAAGGCAACCCCGTTTTCCCCTCCATGATGTTTTTTGACACATTCAAATGATAAATTTGAGAATGGATACATTGTTTTTAAAAAATACTTTAAAATTTACTTAAGCCCTGGCTGGGTGATGTTCAGCATTCAAATACCTCTGACTAGGAAAGATGAGGTGTCTCTTTCTTTAACCAGACATCCTTGGAGGGACCTACAAATCTCAAAACCTCTGGAATGACCACTGAGCAAATGAGCCCTCAAAAATGAGTGCCCAGACCCCTTCTAAGTTATAAAGGGAGGCAATTCCAGGAAAAAATCCATCACGGGCTGCTGAGTTTATCAATAGCACTAGCTGTGTTATCTGCAGAGGGCAAGAGGCAGAGCTTGTCTATAACATTAATGCCATCACAGTCTAATCCTTGGTGCCCAACACTGGCACTCTTCCTTTCTCTACTCTGCCTTCCACACAGATGTAATATGTTTCCTGGATATTAATGGTTGCTAATAATGACTTCTCAACATGAAACCTTGGCCCAGGATCTATGTTATATCCTACTTTGGCCCAAATAAACTGATAAAGGCATTTTTTTAATAGCAGAAAGAACAACATCTTCCCTTTGGCATTGCATAGTCAAGATACAGAGTACACATGGCAAAAAACCATGAGGTTCCTGTGCCACAAGGACAATTCAGATTAGACACCAAGAAAAACTTGCTAGCAAAGAGCAGGACTCTGGAATCACCTCTTTGAGGTCTCTGTAGTCTCCAACACTGCAGGTCATTAAGCATCATCTCTTTAGACACTTAAGGTAAGTTTCTGCTGGGAGTGGCACAGCTATAAGTGATCCTTTATTGGTCCAGAAAGACAAGCCAAGTAATGCTTCAATATGCCTTTCAGTTTTATTTCTCTATAGTTTCACAAATTGCTTTTGGGGCTAGCAGAAAGCTTTGACTCCTCCCATAAAAGAGTATATGAACATATGCTGCTCTTTTGGGAAGGCTAGAATCATAGAATGGTTTGGGTTTGAAGGGACATTTAAAGGTCGTCTAGTCCAACTCCCCTGCAGTGAGTAGGGACATCTTCAACCAGATCAGGTTGCTCAGAGCCCCGTCCAACCTGACCTGGAATGTTTCCAGGGATGGAGCATCTATCACCTCACTGGGCAACCTGTGCCAGTGTTTCGTCACCCTCATTGTAAAAAATTTCTTCCTTATACCTAGTCTGAATCTCCCTTCTTTTAGTTTAAAACCATTTCCCCTTGTCCTATCACTAAAGGTCCTGCTAAAAAGTTTGTCTCCATCTATCTTGTTTTCTGAAGAGCACCTTCCAGAACAGATGTAGCCACTGTACAGAAGGTCCTGGTGCAAGAGCAACCCTTGTGCATGCAGAGGCCTCAGTGATCAGCTGAAGGGCCATGGTGCTCATGAGCTTAGTGTGCCAGAAGTTGCACTGCACAGTCACAACAGCCACTTTCTGCCTTCCAACGCTGAGGAAAAAGTATGGGTCTACAACTTCAGATCTCAGCACAGGGAAAGAATTGAGGTCCCAGCATTATGTCTCACAGAGTCCCTTTGAAATTACTAATGGAGGAGCCAGGAGGAAAGGAAAATCATTATGTTATGATTCAAGATATAAAAGAAGACTACAGAGACTGAGAGACCTCTAGAATAATCTGATCAAATTGTTGCTGTCACAGGTACTCTGCCATATGTTCCCCTTCACACCTTTAATGCTACCAAAAGGCTTTTCCAGAACTGCATTCCTCTGATGCTTCAAAGCCATCTGCTAATTTTTTCCACTTCAAAAGCAGCCATGACCCAATTTACATCCGTTTATATTCGTGCCAATAGCGACCTGAAACTTAAATACCTCCTCTCCCTCCTGCATCTTTATAATGCACAGCATAGAAAGCTCAGCTCTCCCGTCCACTCTGCTCTAGAACTTTAGTTTCTATTTGAGAAACTCAGCTTTGGTGCCTAAAACTTTTCTTTTTTTTTTTTTTAAATGTATAACTACAGGTAATTGTTGACAAAAACTGTCAGTAGCTCTTAACAAAATGTCATATAAAACCAGCTCATTTTCTTATTAGTATAATTATAGAAGTTCCGTTTCCTTCCTTCCTGTTCACACCTCTTTTCTAAACTGAAAGCAAAGATTTCTGTAATTATTACTGCCAAGCCCAAACAACTCAAAAGAAATCAAATCTGGCATGCAAGGCGTCTTCATTTACCGTGTCTTTCAATGGCTTATTAAATATTTCACATACAAACACTCACACACACCCCCACACAGATGCTCGCACAGG
>NW_010295007.1:3729-41358 GCF_000700745.2 Antrostomus carolinensis
CCAAAGAATGAGTAAAGGAAGCTGGAAAATTCTTTTGGATCATGAGGTTGAGGAGACACAATCCAAGAAATGTAGATGTTGAAAGACAGAAAGACCTGTCAAGTCCAACAAAGGTGGCTCCTGGAGATGTCATCTAATAACTGAAATTCATACTGCATGATATATCCTGAAGTGCTTTGAGATTCGGGCTGTGGTTGTTAATTTTCTTTCATAATTCAGATGGGGAAGAGGGCAGTGGCCAAGTCATGTCGGTAACACAGCAGTTTTCAGGAAAGAATGTAAGTACAGAGTGAAATTTAGTTAAAAAAAAGTAACCCAGACTGGAGGAGGTAAACTGGGTGGGATTCATCTCACCCATGTTTGGATGTCTGTAGTGTAGATGTCTCCATCCCAGCTGGACACCTTGAGCTCTCATTTTAGAAGAAGGAAAAAATGTCTGTGTGTAGCACAGGGATCATTTAATCTGTTTTAAATATCTACTTGAGATAAGATAAACCATAGCCCAAAAATGCCTGCTTCTCTCCGTTGACTGCAAAGAGTCCAGATATATAATTACTTACAACGTAAACATATAGGGTGGGATTTATAATGTGTATTTTATGTTTACAAAGTACATGTTTTCCTCTGAAACAGAAATCTAGGTTTCCACTCAAGTCAATGGTAAAAAATCTGGTCAACACAGCCAATGAAATTTTAGGGACCAACCGAGCCAAGCAGATAGAGATTTTAGACATATTTACTTAATTTATTGAATGTATTATTGCTCTTTATTCTTGGTACTTACTAGATCTCCATTTACTGTCATAAAAACTTGAATGCCTAACTGAGGGATAAATATCTACATTGAAAACACTTGCAGTTATTTGAGATTAATCTCATTCCTAAAATTAGGTGAGATCAATCCCCAAAATGCAATGACATTTTTCCCACATTTCCTACATCCCATACTATGTTTAAATGATCAAGCTTAGTCCATACACTGATTTTACCTCCTAACATGGAAGTGGTAAAATTGGTATCTCCAACAACCTTTGCTGCACTGCAGCTGATGAGAAATAGATCCGAGTTCTTGTGGATTTTCAGATTTCTTTGGAGATTTGATGCACTAAGACTGATGTCTGGAGGGACTTTTTATAAGGGCAGTTAGTGATAGAACAAGGGGAAAGGACTTTAAACTGAAAGAGGGGAGGCTTAGATTAGATATTAGGAAGAAATTCTTCACTGTGAGGGTGGTCAGATACTGGAACAGGTTGCCCAAGGAAGTTGTGGCTGCTCCTCCCTGGAAGTGTTTGTGGCCAGGCTGGATGAGGCTTTGAGCAACCTGGTCTAGTGGAAGGTGTCCCTGCTGATGGCAGGGGGGTTGGAACTGGATGAGCTTTAAGGTCCCTTCCAATCCTAACCATTCTATGATTTTATGATTCTATGACGTCAGAAAATCTGGCCTCATCAGAGTAAGAGGTGTTTAGAAAGTTCATAGGTTTTGGCAACAGACTTGCTGGCCAGAAAATGGCTTCAAATAATGGGAAAGCACCTTTACATTGTTAATGGACATGGTCTCAGATGAGCCATGGTAGCTGCCTGTCTGGAGGAGGTGAATTATGAAGTGAAAGCTTTATTTTGGTCTGCTGTGACTCAAGCTATTTCTACTTTGCATTGGGAAGGGCAGGCAGCACACACAGCCATGGCTGGATCTCATGACTGAAAGCTTTTGGCCATCCAGAGCTTGACTCAGGCAAGACTTTACGATAGCATCACTCCTGCTTCCAGCTCCATCACCTCCACAGTCACTGTCTGGGCAGGCACATGCTCCTGAGTCACTTGAGACAGCCGCAGTCAGACAGCTGGATGGAGCCAAATGCATCTTTACCACTTTTAGACACAATGTGAAGTCCCATCTGAAAGTCCATTTGATGAGGAGCACGGTATGGAGCACACATATCTCCAAGGCACAAATGCCAGAGGTTTGATCATCAGATTGGAGGTATTTCAGCACAAAGTCATAGGCCACAGGACATTCCTTCTTAAGCCCTGACTGTATTATTTCATATTCTTACTTTTCTTACAGAAAGCCAGAGAAAAGGTTGTTCTAATCTGAAACCTCAGGCAGAATTCACAGGGCTGATGGATTAGGCCTGACAACCTAGCAGGTTTGATTGGGTCATGGAAATATCCGCTGAAAGCCACATGAGCACATCTGATTTGGCAATAATAATTAAAAAAAAAAAAAAAAAAAAAAAAAAAGAAACCCAAATATTTGCTGCATATAAACAGAAAAAAGGTGCTTTGTTTTATACTCTGAGTGGGGTGTTGCAGTTTATAGCACATAGACAGAAAACATATGTGAATCATCATATAGATTATATTTATATTGCCTAATGCTCAGGTTTGTTTGGTTGGCATTAACAACAACTTGTGGCTTCCTTTCCTATAATACTGGTTTACTTTTAATAAAAATCTTGCATTCACATCATCTCAGCCAAGCATTCTCCTGGGGCGGAGTCAAAGGCAGAGAAGGAAACCTCTGTGAAATTCATTTCAAGTGTTTTCCCCTCCCTTGTGCAGGGTTTTATATTTTCCCCCTGTTATAAAGAAATAAATAAGTAAATTCAAAATGCCCACTGATTGCTTTTGACCAAAAAAAAGCAGGCAAGAGGCTGAGAAATGTTTGCCTTGTTTTTCCAGATCTGTCATTCTGAGATGTGCTTGGCATGCCACAGTGTTCATACTGAGAGCTGGCAATGACTGCCAGCATATAAATTTTGGATCCAAAGATCTTTTGAGAACACTAGAAAGAGAAACTTTGTCCTTCTTTGTGGTGATAACATTTGGAACAGTGGGTGGGACAACTGGGAGAGAATGGGGGAAAGGACATGGAAGAGAGGGGGCTGTGGGGACTTTGGGGGGACTGGACTCAAGTTTGTTTGTAGGCATTTGGGGCACATCACATGCGGATGGTTCTTCTCACTTGCCAATCAAGGCTAAACCTTTGGTGATAGCAGGAGGTCCTCAGATATAAATATAAGGCAGGTAGCAAAGGTGGTTACATGCTCTTCTTGCTAGAAGTAAGGAGCCAGACGAAGGAAAGGGCAAGGATCACAGACTTCACGTGTGCTGCAGAAATAAACTAGAGACATCAACCACAGAAGAGTGTAGAGAAGCAGAGATGGTTGAACATCAGGGCATGAAACAGTCATTGCTCAAGAGCTTACCACAGCTTGATAATACTGGATGTGATGCCTTAGGAGTTACCTTCAGATCCTCCCTTTGTGTTCTTGGCATTGGGTTTGGCTGGAAAAAGCAAAAAGTACGTAGGGAACTGCACTGGTACAAGATTTTCACAAAAAGACTGCTGGGTCCTAGGACCTTTGTTAGACTTCATGGCAGATCATGCAGCATTTTTGGAGGGCCATCTTTGCCCATTCTCAAAACCACTCTTGTTATACTTACAAAATTTAGGTTTTGGCTCTGAATAACTCCTGAACAGCACAAAATGTGCTCGATTTCCAGCCTGGGAAGGTGAAATGCCCACAGAGAGTGAAAGGAAAACCCATGGAAACCTTTCAAAGTGTCTTAGTGCTACCCTGAAAAGCCAAATCTTGAAAATCTTCCCCCTCCAGATATTTTCACGGTATCACAAAAAATAGGGATGGAGGAAACACCAAGTTTTTCCCAGTCCATCCCACTGCATCAAAACAGGATCAGCTCTCCCTTATGCCAAATGACTGGTCAGCCAATACCAATGACCTGGGAGTTGCAGCCTTCCTCTGAGGTTGATGAGGAATAAGCATCTTCAGGCGATGGGGGAAGATGGAAGTTTAAGAAAATCAAGAGATTTTTCCCAGAGACGTTCACATAGCCAAGAGTGGGGATGACAGATCCTGGCATTCAGAGTCTCCTTACATTTATTCCTCTCTCAAATCAGGCATCAGCTTGTTTTTCCTAATTTGCTAACAAGGATTTCATTTGTGTTGATGGGAACAGTGAAATGAGTTTGTCTCCTATAGCAAGACCTGGTCCATCACCCTCTTTCTCAGAGCCATGGGAAGCAAAAGCAATTACCTTTAATCTCCCAAGCCCAATCAGTCCCCATTGCTTCTCCTCCATTACACAGATGTCAAACCAGCTGTGGCAGGAGCAGAAAATGGGCTTTGCATTATGTCCAGCTGTTAGGCAAATCATGGAGTAGAAAGACCACATTTGGGATCTTTTTTTTTCTTTTCAGTGCTGTCAGTCAGATGGAACAGCAGGTCCCTAAAATAGTTATGAATAACCATTAGTAGGAGAAGACTTTGAAAATGTTCCTTGTTTATACATTCGCTGGAGGGTCTAAATCCTGGTAGAGCTTAGAAAAATCCACCGTTTTCACTAAGCTTTCAACTCTGCTTGGGCAAGAGCTCTGCAGCTCAGGATAATAAATAAATGTCATGCCACATGTATACACATTTTCTTCCAAGGCTGTTTTCAATTTCTCCTTTCAGGCATGTTTTGCCCTGATGGTTCCCTTTCCTGGCTGTATAAGAACCAGCTTCAGCACGTCTCTGAAAGCTTTCCAAACAGAAAGCTCATTCATGTCCTCAACTCTGAGATGAGTAACAGTCTGTAGCCATGTACCTTAGGAGCCATAAAGCAGAGTGGGCTAGATTGGAAAAGCTCCTGTCCCCCTTTCCACTGTGGTTTTTTTTTCATGGAAATGGGATTTTGGAGGAACACGGGGTTTGAAAGCTATGCCAGCAGAAGGGCCCTGGAGAATTAAGTCCTCACTTCTCCAAATTTAGCAGCCCCAGCCTGATCTTGTTATTTTTGCTACAGAGACACTTTCACTGCCCACATCACGAGCTGAGTCCACGGCTTATTCGGGACCACTACAAGGATTTCACCTGGAGAGCTGGGCTCTCTCAAAAAGAGTAGTATAGTAACCCAACCAGTGCTGGAACTGCCAGCCTCACCAACCTTGTCCTTGTCAGTGCAACAGAAACATTGCATGACCATCACAGGCTTCCCATGCAGGCTGCTGCTGGAATAGGTCCTTCAGTTGGCATTGGCCTTTGGTCCATGGCAGCAAGCAGCTTAACAAAGACCTTAGGTCTGTGTGGTGTCCATGCCCTCAACACCTGCAGGGACATAAACTGAGACTACTCAACACCTTGCACCAGAGTAGTCCTAAAATCACCTAAAACCCTTGAAAACACTTTCCTGCCAGGGCCCATGTCAGACAGAAGTGGCACTCAAAGAAGACACAAGGCAAAACACTCAAGGACATTGAGAATACCCTCCATGCTGATGACTTTTGGACATGTTTTGCCTGCAGTGAAAGCAGAGACAGCCTTGCAGATAGCTCACGGCGCCAAGCATGGTGGTCACCCCAAAGTGGCAGACCTGATATTTCCTATGCATGTTAGGGTAGTGATCAGAGGGAAACTTATTTGTCGTAATTTGTTTTTGTCTTCTAATCTCAGCGGGGCTTTCCCTTAGAACAATAAACTGTTGGCTTCTTCCCCTCCCCTTTTTTTTTAAAATGATATCATAGCAATAAAGCACCCCAGAGTGAATTCTATCAGACCGTTAGCACACAGCATGTGTGGGTGAAGGCAGAGGCCACACTGGAGCACACTTCCCCCGGGCATGTATTAATGGGGCCCATAAAACACACCCCGTTGTGTCTTTTAGTTTAATTGTCAAATGGTTTCCAGATTTAAAGCCCTTAAAGAGAATCTTTTAGAGGATCTACGTTCATTAGGTAACATCAAAAGCAACAGTAAACATAGGAAATGGGAGCTGCCATTTCAAACTCACCAAGGCATATATCAGTGAGGGGCTTGCTAATGTTTTCTTTCATATTGGCCCAACCCAATTGAAAAAAGAAAAAAGAAAAAGAAAAAAAAAGAAGTCTACCTAGTAGACAGAAACTGAATGTACAAAAAATTCAGTTTCTTTCCCAATTAGTGGCCCTATGCTCTGATGGCCCTGCCAAGCTCTTCTCCGCTTGTTGAATTATGTGTGAAAAAGCAGAAGGAAAACTAGACCTTGGGGATAAAAAAAAGTACTGGTCACAATTCGTAAGAATGAAGAGTAATTTTGAGTACCTCATAGTTTTGCGTTGCCTATTCTGAGATAATTTGAAGATGTTTTAAACTCCACGTAATTAACTCCATCCCTTTGCCACATCTCAGGCAGGGCACTCAAAGATCCTACAAATGTTGGCTCTGTTTCACCTTGTTTCAGTCTCTTTTGTTTTGTTTTGGTTTTTTAATACAAGTCATAGCAGGGTGGTTCAGTAACTTTCTTCAGATGTTCCTTTTTTTCATCCTTGCTTACTTCAGAGCTTCTTGCAGCTATTATCGTGGCATCTGGTACTGATCATGGGCAGATACACAACAAACGTGCTGGAGCACAGCTCTAGTATGGGGTGGTCTGGAATTAGAGACCTCCTGCTCACAGTGTCCTTTGGTACCAGACAGTCCTGTGCTCCTGATGATCACCATTCAACATCATTCCTGAAAACACCCTGGCTTTTTTCTAAGTCCTGGTTTGGAAAGTTTGACCAGCAAGGGGAGGAAAGAAAAAAGAAAAGATGGTTTTTTGCTTCAACAGATGGCTTGGAACCACTTCTACTAGGTTGTGCACATGTCCTTCAGGGGAGCCATGTACCCCCCGTTTGTGGCACCCACCACCTGTAAAATTACCAATAACCACCATTTTTCCACATTTCATCTTCATTCTTCTTTTCCCCTCAGATTTTAAACACCAGGCACCCCCACATAAGCAATGTAAGCAGTTTCAAGAGTTCTTCAGCCTGGGGAAATAGAAACCAGGGGAAAAAATAATCTATGTATTATCAGTATATACAGTCTCTCTGCATTCATAACTGACCCATGGAGGTCCATGGTCACAAATAGGTACTTCAAGACTATCTTTATCATTCTCAAGTAGATGACTAAAATAGCCTGCCATCAGTTTGTTATGTATGGAAACTGTCGGATGAGTTGCACTCTGGAATTGCCTCTTTGTCTCCAAGGACAATGAAGGGAGTTTATTATGAGTAGTTCAGACTGCAAACCATCCTCTACATATTGAAACTTAGACACCATTAACTTTACCCTTAGTCCCAGCCCAGGCTCTTCATGAGATCTACTGCGATTCCAAAAGAAGGCTGGGTAGGAAAAAAACCTGCTGAACACAAGAGCTCTGTTTGTAAATTAAGACTTTTAACATTTTCTTTCTCCCCTCCCGTGCATGTCATGTCTATCAGTGATAGAGATTCTCCTTTTTTTCAGGGCATAGTTCCTTGAATACCATGGCCTCAACCCTTGTTCAGGTTACCATCTTCTCTTCTAAGACTGTCCCTTTGCAAAAGCAATGATGGTGGGAGATATGCCTTATAATCATTGAATGGTCTGGGTTGGAAGGGACCTTAAAGATCATCCAGTTCCAACACCCCTGCCATCAGCAACTGGACACCTTCCAGTGGACACCTTCCACTAGACCACGTTGCTCAAAGCCTCATCCAACCTGGCCTTCAACACTTCCAGGGAGGAGCAGCCACAGCTTCTCTGGGCAACCTGTTCCAGTATCTGACCACCCTCACAGGAAATAATTTCTTCCTAATATCTAATCTAAACCTCCCCTCTTTCAGCTTAAAGCTATTTCCCTTTGTTCTATCACTAACTGCCTTTATAAAAAGTCCCTCCCCAGCTTTCTTGTAGCCCCTTCAGGTACTGGAAGGCCGCTAGAAGATCTCCCCGGAGCCTTCTCTTCTCCAGGCTCAACAGCCCCAACTCTTTCAGCCTGTCCTCACAGCAGAGCTGCTCCAGCCTTTGCATCATCCTCGTGGCCTCTACTGGACTCGTTCTAACAAGTCTATGTCTTTCTTGTGTTGGGGGCTCCAGAACTGGACGCAGTACTCCAGGTGAGGCCTAATGCATACCAGCACCTTGGCTTGCCTTCATCCAGTCTCAGATCACAAAGGTGATTTGAGCCAAGTGACTGAAAACAGAGTGCAGTATATTTAAGCTCAAGCCACTGTTCAGTGAGCAGCGTTTGGGAACATCCTTAGCTGTCCCTACTGAGGAGGATGTGATTTCATAAATCAGGAAAGAAGTGGAACAGTTTGGGCCATAATCTTGTCTTCATAAAGAGATGCTGATAGCACAGTGCTACACCATTGGTTTTATCAAAACATCATGCCAGCAATGCCAAAGCAACAAGAGAATGTTGCAAAGAGCAAGAAGTTAGTGATGAAGAAACTTCCCCAGGAAGTTTTTGCTGAATACCTCTGCTGTCCACCCGTGCTGTAAGACACTCGTCTCTTCAGTCCTGAGAGAGTGCTATATTTCTTGAGCATGAAATATTGTACAGATTAACAGGAAAGCCAAGTCACAGAATCATAAAAAAAGAGGATGAGGAGAGGTCATCAAGGTCTTTTCTTTGCCTCAAGGCAGGATCAGCTGTTCCTAAACCATTCCTGACAGATGTTTGTCTAATCTGTTTTTAAAGACCTCAATTGGTTCAAAAATCACAGGCTCCCCAGGCAATCCACACCAGTGCTTAACTGGCTTTACTGTTAGCAACTTGCCTCTCAAGTTTAACAGAGCTCTCCCAGGGCTCTGTTTAAGACCATGACTTCATGCTTTGTTCCCTGAGGATATGGAGAAGAGCTTATTCCCTTCCTCTTTACACTTATTTTTATACAGTCAGAGACTGCTGAGGGGAAACCCTGGATAATCCTCTCTTACTGCATATTTGATGTCCACACTGTTGGATAACCTCTGCTGTACAATGAGCTACCATACATTCCTGTGGGGGTTACACTCACATATGGGAGAGCTAAATTCAGTCCTCCTGCTGTCTCACTCCTGGTCAGTAACAGTGGCACCAAAGCTGTTAGGTCTTTGCTCAGTAGCATGAGGTTGGCAAAGAAGTCTTGCTGCCTGAGGGCTTGTGAGAGTGGGGCACTGTGAAAGGCTTGTGCAAGTATACATACGCAGGAGGTCCCCTTGGAGTGGTGGTTTGCTCTCAGCTCTACTTTGCCAGCCTATGACAGTGCTAACATCACCTATACCCTTCCCAGAGACCATGTTTGCCCTGGTGGGTTTTGTGATTCCTCATCTTTGAAACTTTATTCTCACTTCTGAACTGATGCCTCATGAAAACTGTCTTTGCCAGCAGCATCCACTGATCTTAAAGGTCTTTTCCAACCTAAATGATTCTATGTGAAATGAAGATCAAGCTTTAACATGGCCTGTGTGCTTCTTGCCCAACACAGCTCCCCATCAGCCCATACAGTTGCTCTGGATCTAAGCAACATCCACCAAGGATCTGAGTAGCCCAATGAATTTAACTTCACCCATGAGAGATATGTTTAGCTTGCAAAAATATGAGCTATCCAGGTAGGCTACCAAGTCTGCTCAATGTCTCCTCCACTAGAGAGCTCAGACATTAGGCTAAGGTGGTCTAAAGACCAGAAAGCTTGCAGCATGGCTGATGGGCACATCCAGCAAGAGTAGATGCTCCTACAGTTCCCTCATTCTCTTCCTACCCTCAACAGTCAGCCTGAAGTGGCCATAATTTGACCCTCACAAGGCATTATCCTGTATCTATCATTTCATCCCTTGTCTGTCTCTCTGAGCACTTACAAATTCCCTAGACAAAATTCCAGCTCACTTGCCCATAGCCACATCTCCTTCTATGATGAAAGACTGAGTTAGTAAAACCTCGAGGAATCTCATTACTTTTCATTTTGGAAAAAAAATCACCAAGCCTTACTAGCAGGTCCTGAAGACAGATAATAATATATGAGATGGGTTGAGGCCAACAGCTGCTCCTGTTCCTCCTCTCTGCAAGGGTAGTCAGAAGGAGACATTTCCGACAAATTATAAATGACTTGCTGTAGCTGTCATCTTTCAGAGCAGCCACGGAGTATTGTCTCACAGTGAATATAAACCTTTTTCTCCCCCACTCCTCTCCTGTCAAGAGTTTGGTAGCCTTTCGGTGTCAGGCCACATTGCTGGGCAGGAGGTTTTCCTCCAGCTCCCAGACTGCTTCTTCACTTCAAAGGCCAGCAGGGAGTGGGAAACACAGCAGAGGCCACATTCCTGCCATTTGATTGCCTTGCAGCCCAGTTGCCACACTGTTTTTTTCCTGTTAGAAGTACTGGCAGCCCACTCCAAGACCTCATCTTGCACTTGGGTGTACAAAGTGGCTCCAGAACAGAAAACAAGAACCTGTCGTACTCAGGAAAGGTCACCATGATCTCCCAGGTAGTGTAGGCTTTAGCTTGCGTCTCTCTTTATCTGGAGGTAAAAGCCAATCTCTTGGTTACATCTGTGCTGCAGCTCATCACTGCCTATGGGGCAATCTGAGGATGAAGGTTAGTGTTCTCCAAAGTGCTGGGAATGCAAAATTCACAGGGTATGAAAAGAGAAACCACAAGATCCAGATGCAAAACTGGGACAAAACACCACCACTCAGATAATACAGAGTTTTTGAGATTTGTCTAGTCAAATTCGGTTTAATTGCAACTCAGTACATGGAGATGAAAACACCTTGTTTTGTTCACAACAATTCAAGAATGAATTATATGCAATAATGAATATATATACATGAATAATATACAATGAAAGTACCAAAGATTTCTGCCTCTTATGCAAGGACAGAGGCTGTGTGTGCACTTGTCTGTAAGGCAACTGTGCTTCTTCTTGAGCTCATAGCTGAGAGACGTAGAGCTTTTTAATTATCTGTTTTTATGGTCCAGTTGGTGCAACCGGGATTTATTTCCCAGGTTCAGCACTAACTTGTCAGGAAGAATGGAGGTGCCATAAGTGATTTTCTCAAAACAGACTGAAATGGGAAGGGAAATGAAGTCATTGCATCACTCTATCCCAATCACTTTCCCATTGCCATTGGCTTTCTCATGCTTCCTTCTGGTTTGCAGCGGATGAAGGTGTTGTTCCTGCTCTTACCGCAACCCAAGACATTCCCATGGTGCTCACTCCATGGAGTTGGGTTAATAAATGTAACCAGTGATTCTCTGTGCTGAGTTGACACACCACCCTGTGCACTGAGACAAAGCACGTGGTGCTCTGGGCTATAAGCAACAGGAGCTCAAACCAGTCAAGAAAGTGGCTGATATGCAAGTGAGTGTTGTCCAAGCATCCAGACACCTTAAAGAGGACAAAATTCATTAAAGGGCTTCTGGAGTCAGCATCAATTTCTGTACCAGCTCATGAAGAATGTTGGACAACATTGCTGGGCATGTAAACATGTTTACCTTTGGTTTGGGATCTAACAGTGGTCAAGAACCATTCCCAATAAACAGTTGGGATTAAGTTACCTAGATTTGCAGGCTACTCAAATTTAACAGCGTGGATGCAAGCTCTTCCATGCTAGATGGCCTCAGAGTCACAGGACAATCTTGGGCACATTTCATTTATTTGCACAGACAAAGACGTTGGGCCACAAGGATGATGTGAGGGCTGGAGCACCTCTCTTATGAGGACAGGCTGAAAGAGCTGGGGCTGTTCAGCCTGGAAAAGAGAAGACTTTGGAGAGATCTCATAGCTGCCTTCCAGTACCTGAAGGGGAGCTACAAGAAAGCTGGGGAGGGACTTTTTACAAAGGCAGGTAGTGATAGAACAAGGGGTAATGGTTATAAACTGGAAGAGGGTAGGTTTAGATTAGATATTAGGAAAAAATTCTTTCCTGTGAGGGTGATGAGACACTTGAACAGGTTGCCAAAGAAAATTGTGGGTGCTTCTCCCTGGAAGCTTTCAAATCCAGGTTGGATGAGTCTTTGAGCAACCTGATCTAGTGGAAGGTGTCCCTGGTGATGGCAGGGGAGTTGGAACTGGATGATCTTTAGGGTCCCTTCCAACCCAAATCATTCTATGATTCTAAGTCCTTGTTATTTCAGGCCCCATGTCGTACAATCTTTCTCAGAAGTACATTGAGCTCAAGAGCCCAAGGTTTCCACGAAAAGCATGGTCAACTGGTAGGACCTCTGGAAACTTCTTAACAGTCCTTTGAGTCCTTTGCTAGAAAAAAATTTAGTGTGAGTTATTGCAAGGAGCAAAATCATAAGGAAGAATTATAGAAGGAAGAGATCACAAAAGCCTTAGATGTAGAGCTTCTTACTTTTGAATTTTACATTTAGCTTAATATCAGCATACAAGTTTTTGCTATTTAACTTTGCTTTGAGCACATTAAACAAGTGTCTGCCTTTTAGGTGATTAAAAATATTCCAGAAAAACCTGAAACATTGCTCTTCTGACACTGACCTTCTATCCATTTTGAGCTGGGGCTGGAAGTTTCCCTCCAGGAGAGAACAAACCACATAAATGGCTGGGATTTTCAGACTTATCCCTATCTTTCCAAAGAACTTTTGTTCAAATCCAATGAAACAGGAATCATGGTGTAAATTTTCCAGTCATGACCGAAGGTCCTACCGTGCTTGACAAAGCACAGGCACATAATAAAGTGGCAGCCCTTATCCTGAAGAGGTTTTACAAAGTGGCATTGAAGTTGGTGGAGAATAGTCAGGAGTGAAAGAGAAAACTGCCTAACACCATTATTAGTTGTGTCACCTATCAGTCCAGGGCAATTCTTCTGAAGACATCTGCCATGGGAAGTGGGGTGTGTGTGTGTGCACGTTCATGTGTGGGTGTGCATGCTGATTGTGCTATTACCATGTGCTCTGAGGTGGGATTCACATCTCCAAAGTGCACATGGACATTTGAGCCTCACCAGGCTTTGGTTGCGTCTTCTGCTCTCACTCAGTCTCTTTCTCTCCACTCATCACCCCTCCAAAACCTGAGCAGTAGATGGTTGCCAAACATGTGATAGAACCATCTGCCTGCCAGAAAGACGTCTACGTGGGGTCTGCTCCTGCTTTTTCTCCATGGGAGATGACAGTCTTTGGGGCTTGAAAGGGGTGCCCAGCTCCTCCCTGCACTTTCCCTGTGCACTCCTTCCTCTTGCACCCCCAAACTCAGCGCTGCTCTCCATGTCATAGCACTTTCCCACCACTTTCAGACTCCTGCACAACCCAAGACACAGCCCACTTCTCCATATCCCCCAAAGAGCATTTTTTTAGCTCCTCTACCTGTTTCCTGTCTCCCTTCCTCCTTTTCATGGCTCAACAGCAAAGGGGTCCTTGCACCGCAGTGAGAGAACGTGTCAGGGGGTTCCTACAACACAAGAGATTATGGAAACACACTAATACAAAGAAATACTTTAGGGACAACACGTACTGGAGGGAGGCACTGGGATGGTACTGGAGACCTAGATTACTGAAATCTTGAAGCTTTCATTCCAGAATTCAGTTTCTATGTCTCTCATTTTCCCAAGGTAATGTTTCCTTTCCCCACTCTTGTCTATTGGTCTAGATAACAAGCTTGGTAGGTCTCAGCCTACATGTCTAATGCTTAACACAGTGACATCCTGACCTTGCTTATACCTTACAGGCTTCACTGCAGCAAAAATATTGCCATTCTCATCAGATGGAAGCATCCTTACACAAAGCACCTTGACAGGGACTTCTCACAACTCTACCTCTGGCCATGAGATGGACCCCTTGGAGTCAGAGTATTAGAATCATAGAATCATGGAATCATAGAATGGTTTGGGTTGGAAGGGACCTTAAAGATCATCCAGTTCCAACCCCCCTGCCATCAGCAGGGACACCTTCCACTAGACCAGGTCGCTCAAAGCCTCATCCAACCTACCTTCAACACTTCCAGGGGGGCGGCATCCACAACTTCCTTGGGCAACTTGTTCCAGTGTCTGACCACCCTCACAGTGAAGAATTTCTTATTAATATCTAATTTAAACCTCCCCTCTTTCAGCTTAAAGTCATTTCCCCTTGTTCTATCATTAACTGCCCTTATAAAAAGTCCCTCCCTAGGGACTTAGGGGTGGCTACTATAGCAATGAGACAAATGAGCAAAGCTTCAAATATTCCTTTTCCCCTACAAAAATGGAAATGTTCAGCAGCAGTCAGGAAGAAACCCTTTGTCTTTGCTGTGGCCGAGAGTTAGTCCTGGACAGAAGGAGTGAAGTTTGTGATTCCTGAGTACAACTCACCTTCTGCTTGCCCATCCGGGGACCAATTCTGCTGAGCACCACTCCAGCACACTGGCACAGTCACACCCTCCCCCAAAACATTTTTTTTTTTAACTTAATCAAAGCCAAAAAGAGAAGAAACACAATTTCTGCAACAGCTTTCAGGGAGCAGGAGGGAGGGAAGATGTGTAACACATGTGTTTTGAAGTAGGACATTTTGCCTCAGACCAATTCATCATTGTTCATCCACCCTGCTGGGCCCTGGCGGCAGGTCATCGGTGGAGGCCCCTGATCCACTGCCTTTCAAGAAATGATCAAAGAATGAGATTGGGAATGGCATAAACTTTCCTGGATGGGATTACAGCCCAGTCAGAGCATGCAACACTGAGAGATCTCCCTTTTCATCCCTCTGCAGCGGATTCATTTTAACTCCCCTCCCACCATGCCCAGCACTCAGTGCTCATGGGAGGTGCAGTAGGCATGATTTTGGAGGAGGACACAGTACAACTTTCATCCCAAAAGCCTGCAGCAAACTGGTGGTACATGGGCTCACCCTCTGCATCAGTGTCTTTACACAGGAACAAGCATACATCAGATGAAATGTTCAGGTCCTAAACTCTAAATAAGGTGTAAAGTATAACAATTCCATGAGATCCATTAACACAAACACTCAGTACTTCTGTCTTATGGCTTCTCATTCCTGTTGTGTTTTCCTGGGTGCCAGGCAAGAGGATGTCAGGCATTGGTCCTCTATGGATGCTCTTATATAGTAACTGGGTGGAAAGAGGTGATTCCCTGGTCTGGATTTAGGACTTCTGAGTCTGCAAGTGGGATTCTGTTGGCAGAAAAAAACACCTTTCATAGGTCCATGTTCTACTGAAATGTGAAGACTATATGGAGCAGGCTGCAGTAGGGTCTGGGTTGATGGATAGTGCCAGAAACATAGAAGAAGCGCACATCAGCCAAGACACAACTTCCAAGAAGGAAAAAGGACTTTCCTTCCAAGGAGGAAAACTTCCAAAGGAGGAAAGAAAACCCTACCAATACCTGGTAAGGTTAATATTGACCCATGGGATGTTGCAAGGGGAATAGGGTCAGACTCAGACGACACGTGGAGTGGCAGCCTGTGTACTCATCAGCTCTTGACGGTAGCCGTGAGTAAGATGTGCTCCTCGAAGAGCTCCTGCTGTGCCCCTGCAGAGGCACAACTGTCTTGTGGTTGCTGTTGACTATGTCTGTTTTCCTTGTGCCAATGGTGGGGAGTGTTTCAGGTATATGGGACTAGGAAAGACCTCCTTGTTATCTAAGCAAGCACATGTTAAGTTTCACAAATGAATTTTGGCCTACCCAGCTAGAAACTACCACGACTCTGTTACTCTCTCTGCCCTCTTCTCCTCTAAAACAACCTTGGGACTTTTCATTCCTGTGAATGCACAAAACTTTTCATCTTCTTTTCCTGCCTTACTGGCTTAGGTGAAGGCATGTCAGCCATGAGCTGGAGTTGTCATGGCTTCTTGTAAGCACTCCATATATTATGAGGAGTAGACTCCCACAAAGGCTTAAGACCCATGACAGCATTTTCCAGCCCTGCCTTGTTGCTTCCAATTACCTTGACACGGAGCTGATGTAGAAAAGAAGATCCATGTCTCCCATCCGGAGACTCACCGGAAATTTCCCCCCCCTACACCCTCGTCCATCGTCCTCCGCGCAGATGAGTTACATCTTTGGTGAGCAGTCAGAAACTCACACGTAAGGAAGAAATTTGCGTGTACTAAAGCAGAACATGTCATATTTTTTAGATGTTAAGGGCAAGAAACAACGTGGGACGTGGCATGAATCACAGCTGCGGCTTGCCTGGAGGATGGGGGTACCCCGCAAGTGGCAGCTGGTGCTGATTATCTGAAGTTCTTTTTTTTTTTAATTCCTCTTGTTATAATAGGATCCAGTAATTCATCCTCAGCATGGATTGCACGTCTGTTCTCTCTGGAATAACCCAGGGATGGGTTAGTAATCCATCACAGGGAGATAGCGAGCTTTTCCTCCCCTTTGTTTTCCCCCAGGTGACTTCAGGGCAGCCGATGTACTTCTGCCACCTGAGGTAAATGAAGACTGGCCTGGTGTGTTCAATCTCCAAGAAGAGGCATCGTCAAAACCAGTGTTTCTAATTAAATAAAATGGAAAGATAAGCAGATTGACAGGCAGGTGAAAAATGCAAGGGGTGGAGGTCTCACAAATGCCTTGCAGTGGAAAAAGAAACCATTTCCTACAATGACAACTCACACAACAACATAAATCACAGATCCTCTGGCTGCCTTAAGATGCAAACCAAATAATTGTGTATCTTTTTCCCACTGGCAACTTTCACCCTAAAAGACATTTAAAAGCTTTACAAAACCAAGCACAGATCACCACGAAGGTACCTCCCTCTCCCAAATGACACATGGGGCTGCCTAGCACCAAGCAACATGTCTGCCCAGGTGTCCGGAGCAAGGAACAAAATGTTTCATGCACCATTTGAAATTATGTTCTGGGAATGTAATGAGCAGTGTCAAGCTGGGGGATTGGATTTAACTGGGTAGTGAAGTGAGCCATGCAGTGGTTCTGAATGCTGACTGAATACAGTCTGCACCACATTTAAAAGAGTCTGGTAAAGATATTTGTAAGCAACAAGGCATCTTGTAGCTGATGGAAAGTACTGTGGGTACTCGTAGATAGGAAGTTAGGTGGATCCTTAAACCAACCCAATATAAACACTCTTAAAAAATCATTCCTTATACAACCTTCAAGACTAATATTCCAAATCATCAATCATACCTAAAATCCTGGCTTTTATTATTTAACATGAGAAAAGATGTTAAAATGAGAGAAGTAACAGCATCTCAGCTTAACCAGCTTAGTCTCTAATGAGAACAAAAGCGTAGCCACATTGGTTTGAGTCAAGGATCCATCTAACTTGCTATGTAGCAGTGGCCAATGTAGAGAATAAGGCAAGTGTACAGTTGCACCCCCAATGCCCAGCAATCTCATTTTATTCAAGACATTTTCTGATACCTCAATTTATAGTTTGTACCTGACTAACAAACCAGGTACAACCTGAGAGGAAGCAGGCAGGTCTCACCTGGGGCTGTTACATGCATCTCATTTCTCTCCACCCACCTCCTTGGCTCATTCATCTTTGCAGCCCTGCTCCCAGGTGTTGACAAAGCTGGTGTGTCCAGCCACAGTAGCTTTTCACCGATGGCTGCTAATACCTCAGCAACCCGTGCCATGTGGTTAGAAAAGATTGCAGAGCTCTGAAGTTCATAAAAATTCCTAGATTATTAGTTTAATAATAAGTCTAGCCTTTCCATGTCAGTACATTATAGACCCCCAGCTAGGCGTTTTAAATCCAGGACTATGAGAAAATGTTGTAAAGTCTCCAGCCCACAAGACTTGTTTTTTTTCTTTGCAAAAGAGGAAAATTAATAAGACAACCTAGAGAATGGGAATAAGTCCAGGAGACAAAGCAAAAGAATGAGAGGGAGAAAGAAAAAAAAAAAAAAAGGGAAAAAAAAGTGGAAAAAAGCCAGAGGGGAAAAAGATGGAGGCTGATAAATGGCTTTGTAGAAAGGCATATTGAAACTTTGTTTACAATCTCATGGTACCAAAGCATGCAGTATTAATAGTCTTCGACACCTTGTAAACTCAGCAAAACTAATTTCACAGAAAAGAAGTCGTTTCCCAGAAGTCTCCTCTTTCTTGCTTAACACGCATTTTCTAGGGCTGACATATCTCCTTTCATCACAACAGCAGAAAGGAAGCTGAAAGGTTTGCCAGGACGCCTGGGGTAATGCCCCATATACTCTTGCAAAGGCAAAACACAAAAACAACTCCATCAGATCTTTAATCACCCCAACTGCCCCATAACACTCTGGTGGGACAATGAGAAGGAGGTGAACTTGTAAACTCTACTTGTGAGGTAGCCTGTCATCATTGTCCCAGTCTGACAGATAAAGGAGCTGAGCAGGGTAGTCCAGGGTCACACAGAATGCTAATGTCAAAGCTGGGACAGAAGCAGGGGCTGCATCCTGTGATCTTGACAGAGCCCATGCCAAAGCATTGACTGAACTGTGGCCAGTTCCTCTACCACCAGATTCATATAGCTTAGCAAGCATGGCCACACTGATGTATCCACACTGAAGTGCTCTTCCTACTTCATCAATTCTACCAAATGTCCAATGTTAGACCATATCCATGGTCCAAGGACCACGGACCTTCCAAAGATCTTATGGCCAAATCATTGTTGGGCGTCAGTCACATGATTCCCAAGGGTCTCTGGGGATAAATGATGGTGGCTGGATGCAATGAGTCACCCCTATGACCCTTATGAGAAGGATACAAGGGGTAGCATGCACCAGACATTCCCTAGTACACCCCAAAGCTCAGCTAAAAGTTCTACCTGATCAAAACTTGCTTCAAAGCAATCTGGCTCAAGAGGTGGTACAGCCTCACCAAGGACCACTGCCAAGTAGAGTCATACTCCAAGGTCTATGTTTCCACACTCTCCTCACCTCATGCCAAGGCATGGCAGACTTGTATAGTTTAACATACCTGTGAGAAAGGACCATCTTTGGGTCAGCCCCACCCACATATGATGTTCCCCTAACAGACAAAGGCAACATTCCAAGCAGCTGTGACTGTGGGATATAGACTTCAAAGGTGTCATGTTCACTGATCCTGAGGATGGACATGTACAAGGTTGAAACAAGGTGTTTTGGATGAGTAGATGCTGATGGGCTTATGCAGGAGCACCAGCAGCAGAGGCAGGGAAAGGTATAGGAATAGTTTTTACTAAAAGCTTTTAGTTATAAACTGACCTTTTCCATCCCAATGAAACTTTTTATATGAAATTTCCCCTTGCTAACATTGTCTGCGATAATTTTTTCATGGAGAATTTATCTCATTGTTCTTGAAATTTTCCATTTGTCTTGTTCCAATGAATATTTCTCTATAAGTTATGAAACACCATTAGAAAAAGAACAAGAAAAGCTTCCCTGGATTAGTGGGAATGGTAACCATCTGTGGGAAACTGAAAACAAAGTCTCGTTAGAAGCTGGTACAGCAGGATTACCCCCTTCCCTGCCCTCCTCAGGTTTGGGGTGAAATCATGAAGTTTCATCAGAAGAGACAAATTTTAATTTAAAAAAAAAAAAAAAGTTTGAGGGAATGTTTTGGGTATGGTAGAATTTTCTGATGAAAAGTATTTATTAGGAAACACATAGCAGGTCCTAACACTGCAGATACAGCATCTTTGTGTGTCTCCCTCTTCCAAAAAGAGGACAGAGGTACTTGGTTCAAGAAGGAGCTGCCCTCGAGGTGCCTCCTTTCAAGAGACAAGGGTCTGACTCCAGCAAGCTGTCAGGAGATCCAGTTTATGGGCCGTTGTCTGCCTTCAGTTATAGGTCATTCTCACCTCCTACTGCTGGTAACACGAGCTTGAGCTCCCCAAAGAGAGAGAGATTAGCTGACAGCCATAAAAGTCAGTCTTGGAGCATGACCTGGCCATGCCACCTCCACCACGCATGCCTTCCCTCTGGGCTCCATCACCTGCTTGCAAATCTCACACACTGATCGATGTCTCAGAAGACACAACTTTTTTTTTCCCCCGTGGTCTCCAGTGAAGCTTGACTGGTGACTTTCTGACCCTCTCAGTAGCACGGTGAGTGTCAAGACCAAAATCAACTCTCACCCTCTCCAATGAAAACAAAAAAAGGCAAAGCCACCGGTTTGCTGCTCCCAGGCTCTCTGAAGGTCACAGCAGTCCTGCAGAGTTTAACTCTCCCCTTTCCACCACCCCTGCAACAGCAAAACAGGCTCCATTCTGTCATAAGTTTGACTCAGCAGACAGGAGAGGCACCAGTTCCTGGGTTGAAAGGTTCTTGCACAAACTGGAACAGTTGAATTCTTTTCCAACTATAAAGATCACTGCTGGAGCTTAGTGGTTCACTGGTGAAAAACAAAACAAGCAAACAAGAAGCTCTGCAGGACTCTCCGCTCCAACTGGAACCTTGGCCCAGCAGTAAGTGTGCATTCAATGGAAAGTAATATTAATGACACACATGCTGACTCAGCAAGAGCAT
Source organism: Antrostomus carolinensis (assembly GCF_000700745.2). Taxonomy (NCBI): domain Eukaryota; kingdom Metazoa; phylum Chordata; class Aves; order Caprimulgiformes; family Caprimulgidae; genus Antrostomus; species Antrostomus carolinensis. The sequence continues at coordinate 23,904 of NW_010295007.1, forward strand.
TCAGTTCTTCTGCCAGCTCTTGGGACACTGACTTGATGAGCAAGTACATTGGCCTGGTTGTGTATTCATTAAGCAATGCTTGCACGTGCTTGCTGTTACTGTGGGGACAGGGAAGTCTAATGACAGAGAGGAGCAGCACAGTGAAAAAGTTCATTTAGTGGTTTGCAGAATCCCAGAATTGCCTCAATTGGAAAAGCCCTTTAAGATCATTGAGTCCAATCATGAACCCAATACTGACAAGTCCCCGACTAACCCATGTCCCTCAGCACTATGTCTACACAACTCTGCAATCCCTCCAGGGATGGGGACTCCACCACTGCCCTGGTCAACCCCTTCCAATGCCTCAGAACCCTTTCAGCAAAGAAATTCTTCCTCACATCCAACCTCAACTGCCCTTGGTGCAACTGGAGGCCATTTCCTCTTGTCCTGTCCCTTGCTCCTTGGATGAATAGACTGACCCCCACTACAACCCCCCCCGGAGTTGTAGTTAGTAGATTTGCAGCAGCACAGAGTGATGGACTTCAATATTTACCCTTGTTATGCCAGCCTAAGATGGGACTGAACACCTAGCAAAGGTTAGCTGAAGAGGACACAAAAGAGAAATCTTGTTTGTGGAACAGATGTTGGGGTGGAAGATGATAGACAAACTGGCTTGCAAAATCCAGAGAGAGTAGAGGAAGTTTGAAGCCTTTCTAAGCCACTTCTCCTTTTCAAAAGGAATCCCAGAATTTACTCTGTGTTGCAAAACCATGGGACATGCAAGAAAACTAAAAACCTATAAAAAGATGAAACCACCTAATCTATTCCCAGTAATAATGTAAACATGAATCTATAACAGGACATAGACACTTCCCCTGCTCAGCTCCAACACAGATGATATTTGTTTATATTTTGGGGGACTATATGGGAAACAGAGATTTCCAACCTTCTGAGAACTGACCTGATGAAACTGGGAAGGTGTCCAAAAGCATCTGCCATGTCAATGAAGGGTGAAGGAGGAAGATTGGGGAGATTTTGACATGCACGCAGAGCTGGTTGAGCAAGACCTCCATACTGCTGCTAGGATATATAGTTCAAAGGCAGGACAATAGGTTTGTGGCTTCTCCCACCTGTCTAAAACCTGGCATCCAGCTTGGCAGCAGTGGAGTTGATACTCTCACAAAATTTTTGAGATGAAAACACACAGGTTTTAACATTTAATGAGATGGTTGTTAAATGTTACTGGAATATGAACTGATGAGAAACACATTGAGGTCTAACCAACAACAGAGACTCATCCACGGCTGTTCTTACAGCCAAAACTAAAACGTTTTTGAGAAATAATCTGTGCATGGTACTGAATTTCAGCATAGGATCAGACTGGGAATTGGTAATGTTCTGCTCTCAGACTGGGAACACAGCTCCCATCTTACCTCAGATCAGCTGCCCCCTCCTCTGTTGTCTCTTTATTGGAGAAGGAGGAGAGCACAGCAGATATTCGGTAGGTGCTCCAGAGCTGAAATCTTTGTAGTTGCTCCTGAAAAATGGCAGAGAGGAGATTCAGACATTTAAAAGCTTCATCAGAGTCTCCCTTCAGATATCCAGAAACCTCCAGATGCCTTTGGACTGACAAAGTCCAAAATAGGCAAAAGTCACTGACTGTAAAAAACCACTCTCTTCCTTTACTTTACTTTACTGTCAGGTCCACCAAACTTCAGGTTTGGAGCTGAGACAGCTAAATTAGGAAGATGGGCATCCACTATGGCACCTATATCCTTTGCATCAATGTCCTATGAAGCCCATGGTATTCACAATTCTGAGCAAGGAGACAGTGTAACTTCAAGTCTAGCCCCATTTCACATGAGACGAAGTCAGGTCTTCAGTCCTGTTCAGAGACCATTGCAGTCAATATCCTTGCAGTCCATCAGATTGTGCAGGGCCTTTAACCAAATGTCTATCCCTTCTTGTCATTTACCTTGTTTTCTACTCACATTAAATGTATTAAAATGGGTTTCTGACCTTCTCTAAGCAAACCTTTCCAAGAACATCAGTTTGCAATGAGCATCTGTGGCTCAGAATCAGAAGGAGTCACACTGAATATCACCATCCCATCACACCCGGTTAAGGAAATTATCCACCAATAACCCTCTAATTTCAAGATTTACCTTTCACATCTGTTTGCAAAGTTAAAAATATCATCCCAAAGCCTATCTCCTCTTTCAATGATTACCTGAGCACATCAAAACGTGCTGGGTTTTGTGCTTCTATGTGGAGCAGGGCAAGAGATTCCTCAGAGTCCTTTCACCACCAAGGGACTGTCCCAGAGCCCCAGAATTGTGCAATCCTAAGGGACTGGGAAATTTTGGAGCTTCAAACCATTGTTACGTGACTCCCACAGCTCCTACTTTGAAAGGCTAAGAGCAGTCTGGCCAATGAGCTGCAGAAGATCTGGCAACATTGGAGTCTTGGTAGACATTCATGAACTGCGAGGACTTCTGGGGAAGAGAGGAGCTTAGGTCTGGTCTCAGCTCCACAGCAGTGGATTTGCACAAGATGTGGGATCCTGGAAGTTGAGGACTCCCCTCCCAACCCATCAGGTGAAAAACCAAGCAAGATGAGCTAGAAACATGCCAATTTTCCATCAGGTCTTTGATGAAATCCAACTGTCTCCATGGATCATTTATATTTCAGCTGTGGGTTCTGTTGAGGTATTGTCATGGCGGGAGGTATGGATAAAACTGAGGCAAAAGAAACAAACTAACAATCCCTTATAAATAAAGAAAAAAAAATATCTGAGGGTTTAAAGGGAAATAATTAGTGCTGGATCCAACCCAGGTCATTTATCTAAAACCCCACATAATTTGGGGGCCTTCATATGAAACATGTCTAGCTTTTCTTTTTTTTTTTTTTTTTTCCCTGTTGTTTTAACCAGACTGAAGCCTACAAGACAAAGATTTGAGACACTAATAACTGTGGCTGATTTCTGCCTGGATGTGTTTCAACCCTCTGTCTCTTAATGCTAACCAGCAAAACGAAAAATAATTAATAACACTCAAAATTCTCCACGCTAAGCGTGAAGTGCCATTGTTTCCTCTACATTCCTCGTGCTGATTCTGCAGGGGTTTTAACCAGACTGAAGCCTACAAGACAAAGATTTGAGACACTAATAACTGTGGCTGATTTCTGCCTGGATGTGTTTCAACCCTCTGTCTCTTAATGCTAACCAGCAAAACGAAAAATAATTAATAACACTCAAAATTCTCCACGCTAAGCGTGAAGTGCCATTGTTTCCTCTACATTCCTCGTGCTGATTCTGCAGGGCCCCAACCCAACAAAGCAATCAAATACATGTGTAACACTGACAGCCTGACTAGCAGCTTTGGCTCTAAGGAGCTCAAGGCTAGTATTTCATCCAAAAAGGTGCTAGGCTATTAGTTGACAAACTGTATGGACATCTTGAACAGGTTCTTGCCTTGGCCTTCAGTATGACCACTTGTGACTTGATCTTTTGTGTGAGCTTCCATGTTTTCAAAGCTGGCCATGATAATCCAGCCCCCCGAAGCCTTAGATGAGATTCCAAAGTAGTTTCAAGGAGGGTATTAGTTGATGCAGAAAGGGTTGTGGGGTCTTCTGCAAAATTTCCCTTAGGCTGTGTTCAAATGGGCAAATCAAACACCACCTGGGATTATTCCCAGGCATAAGAGCTCTTTTCTCCAAATGGTTTAATTTTTAGGGTGCTGTCATAGTTTTACCCCACCTGGCAACTAGGAACCACACAGCCGCTTGCTCACTGCCCTCACATGGGATAGGGGAGAGTATCAGAAGAGTAAAAGTGAGAAAACTCATGGGATGAGAGAAAGACAGTTTAATAGGGAAAGCAAAAGCCGCATGTGCAAGCAAAGCCAAACAAGGAATTCATTCACCACTTTCCATCAGCAGGCAGGTTTTCAGCCATCTCCAGGAAAACAGGGCTCCATCATGTGTAATGGTGACTTGGGAAGACAAACGTCATCAGTCTGAACATCCTCCTTTTCCTTCTTCTTCCCCCAGCTTTATATGCTGAGCATGATGTCATATGGTCTGGAATATCCCTCTGGTCAGTTGGGGTCAGCTGTCCCAGCTGTGTCCCATCCCAACTTCTTGTGCATCCCCAGCCTACTTGCTGGTGGGGTAAGGAGCAGAAAAGCCTTTTACTTTGTGTAAGCACTGCTCAGTGATAACTAAAACATCATTATCAACATTGTTTTCAGCACAAATCCAAAACATAGCCCCATACCAGTTGCTATAAAGAAAATTAACTCTATCTCAGCCAAAACCAGCACAGATGCTCTTGGCACCAGTCAGGTCTGGACCACCAGACTACTTCATGGACATCTCCCAGGCACAGCTCAGAGGGTAGCACAAGCAAGGGACTCCAAATAGGCAGTTTGGAAGCAGCCACCTGGTTTTGGATGGCAAGAAGGAACAGCAGCATGGACCTTGGGGCTGGAGATCAGCACTGGGCATGTTTCATTTACTGGTACAGACCCAGTGACTAAATCACTCTCTTACCCTCTCTGTTACCCAGTGGGAACATATCATGTGGCAGGGATGTTTATAAACCTTCATCCATCTGGAAGTCATTATCTCAAAATGAAGTTTATTTGAAGAAATTGTATTAAATGATTACATGTTATTTTTGCTTCGGCTAGAAAGCAAACTGTTGTACCATTGCTGAGAGTCTCTCTTTGCTTCAGATTTGTTTTAATATTTTATCTAGACTATCAGCATCAGGCTATGGCAGCTAATTTGGTTGCTTTGCTACAGTTGTCTGGTGGTCGGACATAATTTATTAAGAGTTGGACTCTTTATTTAGGTTTATTTGTTACTGTTTCTCTTCTCCATCTTCTGTTAGGTTTGTATATTACCCGTCTAAATTGTCTCTTTATTTACTTTTTGCATTTTGCAGTGACGATTTGAAACACATATTAAAGTCCAGAAGAGAAAGACAAGATGACTGCTATAAAAAATATCCCAGATAGGTTGCCAAAATATTGTCACTCGTGTTGTGTACTGGGAAAAAGCTGGACTAGACAGTTGTGGGGTTGATTTTTCTCCCAGTAAAAAGAAATCAGGGGAAAAAAACACAGAGAACTAAAGCAGAACATTGAACTTGAGCAAAGATCAATAGATATGCAGTCCAGAGGTTGATTTCTATGATCATGTTATCTTACTGCAGACCTCCACACCACTGATTCATGATGGAGCAAGAGTATGCCTTTTGAAAGGAAAAATAACTGCTTGATTTAAACATGCTAACTGGAGCACCTCTGCTGGGAGGCTGAGAGATTTAGGACTGTTCAGCCTGGAGAAGAGAAGGCTCCAGAGAGAGACCTTCTAGTGGCCTCCCAGTACCTGAAGGGGCTCCAGGAAGGGTGGGGAGGGACTTTGGCCAAGGCCAGGGAGTGACAGAACAAGGGGTGATGGCTTGAAAGTGGCAGAGGGGAGATGAAATGTGAGGAAGAAATTCTTTGGTGTGAGGGTGGTGAGACACTGGCCCAGGTTGTCCAGAGAAGCTGTGGCTGCTCCTCCCTGGAAGTGTTGAAGGCCAGATTGGATGAGGCTTTGAGCAACCTGGTCTAGTGGAAGGTGTCCCTGCTGCTGGCATGGGAGTTGGAACTGGATGAGCTTTAAGTTCCCTTCCAACCCAAACCACTCTGTGATTCTATGATTCTATGAAATAGTGGAGAGTCTGCTCATCCCCTGCATTTATGTTCAATTCTGGCTTGTTACCTCACGTGTGCTGCTTCTGCAGATGCCCTTTTCAACCCATCTGCACGATGGAATCCTTGTGCAGGAACCTCTTTTCCTCTGATCTTGGCAAACACCATCCCGTCCTGCTGATATTCATCCTGAGTGTGTAACTCTTTGATCATATCTCTTCCTCCCCAAGCAGCTCTCCTTGGATTCCGCCATCTGTGCTGCATCCAATGTGAGCTGCCTCTCCTCTGTTTCAAAGCCTGTCATCTCTCAGCCAGCATCAGGCATTCACCAAAGCCAGGTTTTGCATCTGCTGCCCATTTCAGGTTTCTCAGACACATGTTTCTCTCTTGGCCAGAGCTTGGAATCATCCTGGTACATGAGCAAATGAAGTTCAGGAGATGGTGCTACTCAAGTGCTTTGCCATCTGGGACTAATGGCGTCCTTCCATGCCCCTCCTGGATTACAATTCAAGAAGATAAAAGGGAGAACTTTTGAGGACCATAACTAAGTGTGAACATGAAGCCCAAGACATGAAAAAGTTGTGAAGCAAGTGACCTACTGATAGTTAGAAGTAGTTTTGAACCAAAATGTGCTTCCTTTCTGTGTATTATTCCCCACTACAAATCTGACCAGCATGGTTGTTTTCTAGTAGAGCTTTTTTATTCCCAAAGGTTGCAAAGTCAATAAATCTTTCTTTTTTTTTTTTTCCTTGCAGATTACAAATCTCATCCTGGGACCATGTCACAGACCAGAACCAGAGGTGGGCTGCCGTGGGGCCAGGAACCATGTCCCTCTGTTGTGTTTGAACCATGACCAGCACAATGGACAATTTCTGCTATGTATAAAACCAAACTACAGCCATTTCCTTTTCTATCCTGTGGCCACATTTCCACTGCTCCGTGGTGATCCCTTAACTCCTTAGTTAATTCCCTTTTAACAAGCAGGATGAATGTCAGCCAGATCCTATGATTTGTATACTTTCAAAGTTTCCAAGCCCATCCTTATCAGCTTAATTTTTCCCTTTATTATTCTTGCTAATGACATATTTAGAAAGGAATTCCATATTCTGGCGGATTTAGAGGCATTTATTAATTACATCCTGTTCTTTGTTTATTAATGAGCCTAGGTTCTCATTTTCCCCTGTTAGAGTTGTAGAGGGCTTTTATTTCCCTTTAGCCCTCGCACACTTAACATGAGCTCATAAATGTTTCCTTTCTTATACCCAGAGATTTTCACTATTAGTTTAATTGACCAATGGCTCATCTCAAGCAGGGAGCTGACTCATTGTGCACTACAGCTGTCAGCAAGTCAATTAATTGATAATATGTTCACTGGGGTGAAGTCCAGGACAGCTTGAAATAAATGGAAAAGAAAGTTGAGATTGGATTTCTCCTGTATGTTTGCACAGAACCTTGCACAGCACTGGCCAGAGTTGCTCCAAAGTTGCTAGGTGTTACTACAATAGGAATGATAATAATTAATAATAATAATAAATAATAAGAAATCAATAATAAGAAATAATAATAAAAAATGTTGGAGTTGATGTAGGAGGCTGAGGGGAGACCTTCTGGCTCTCTGCAACTCCCTGAAAGGAGGGTGGAGAGAGGTGGGGGTGAGTCTGTTCAACCAAGGACCAAGGGACAGGACAAGAGGAAATGGGCTCCAGTTGTGGCCAGGGCAGTTGAGATGAGATGTGAGGAAGAATTTCTTTGCTGCAAGGGTTCTGAGGCATTGGAAGGGGTTGCCCAGGGCAGTGGTGGAGTCCCCATCCCTGGAGGGATTGAAGAGTCGTGTAGACATATTGCTGAGGGCCATGGGTTAGCTGGGGACTTGTCAGTGTTGGGTTCATGATTGGACTCAATGATCTTCAGCGTCTTTTCCAATCGAGGCAATTCTGGGGTTCTGATTCTATATGAAAAATATGGGGAAATATTTCCACAAAAACTCAATCTGACCGCTTACATTTTCCAAGTGTTTAGATGACCCATTTTTCAAAGGACATTGCGAATTCTTCCAGTGAAAATCCCAGTTGTATTTGAGAAATGTGTTCTCTGGTTAAAAAAAAAAAAATAAAAATAAAAAATTGTGGACATGTCAGAACAAGGTCAGCATTGTTGGGGTGATGGGCACTGAGGGAGCTCTTGTGAAGTGAATGTTACAGATGAAAAAGGCAAGCATTGACCTGGACCAGGAGTCCCTTTGGTGATCAGTAACTGCAAGTGAGTTAACCACACTGCCCAGAAGCCTGCAGCAGAGGAAACCAGTCACAAACTGACCGTGAAGCCATCCCTGCAGCACATCAGCAATGCATTCAAACATATGCCAAATTTTGGATGCCATGGGGCAACAACGTCCATGAGCTTACAATTAAGCATGCTTCAAAGCATTTTGCTGATGCCAAAGGTGTTGCCTCCCTCTGTGAGATGAAGCCACGTGTACCCTGACATGGGTTCATCAGTGAGGTGGGATGGAGCCTTGCTTTCCTGCACAAGGGCACAAAGCCTGAGCTTAATGTAACTCCTTATCCTCCTCAACATAAGGAGGACAATTTGGAATTCAGAGCCATATCTCATCTTGGGGACATCTGCCCTAAGGTTGGCTCTTTACCTCTTCAGGAATAGCTGAGTGAATGTAATTTTGGAGGGTATTGGAAAGTCAGCAGAGAGCTGACCTATAGCTCTGGGGTCCCAGGGTGAAAATGGGGAGAGAACCGGTGAATCTATCACCTGCCTTTGCCCATTTTTCCTGGTCCTCTCCATATGTATCACATCTTACTCACTGTACTTCAGTCTCTGACCAAGAGCTTCTACATCAGGTTCCTCCACCACCAGGGTGGAGCAGGCCAAGAAAGCCCCTTGTGCAGCCCAAAACATGTCCTCACTACACCACGGGAGCTTGGATACCGACTGACACATCAGAGGAGACACAGCTTCAGGTGTCTGCTCTTCTGCCTGTTTTTCTCTTCCTCAGCTGCGAGCTTCCTCCTGTAGACTACCCCTTTGATTTATTGTACTTTTTCACTTCTGAGCACCTGGAAAGTGTTTTTGTCCCATTAATTTAAACGTGGAAGTTTCAATGTTTCCCAGTAGAAAAATAAATCACTCAAGCTGGGAAGACGCGCCCCACACAACCTTCTCCCTTGTCTAGTTCCCCCCCTCTCCTGCCTTCCACTTTCTTTTCCCTCCTACTGTTCCCTTCCCCCTCCTCTGAGAGGGAAGAGGGGGTGATAAATGTGCCACGCAAGGTATGAACTTCACATACCAAGAGCTACGAGGTAATCCTGTCTGTCCAAACATCATTTTGCTGAGCACCTAAATAAAACTCTCTGCACCCAGCACATTTCCTTATTGCTGCAGATGAAGCCTGAGGTCCCAGGAAAGAGGACAACCAGCTGGGGGGGTCTAATCCCTTCAGGGTTCTGCCTTCACATATAAAACATTTGACCCTCAGAAATTTGAAACACCTCTGGATGGTCAGTATTGGGCTGAAATTGCGTTTCCTTTAAGCTATCCCCCAGAGGTGACTCTTCCAACCCAAAGGTCTCAAGTCACTTCTCCCACGCTCCTGGGTTGCCTACTTGCTTGTTATCTTCCTCCTTGCAAGGAAGAAATCTGTAGTAGCACATACTGGTCTTACTGGGCAGATGACATACACCAAATCAGGCCTTCTCCATTTTTATCAGGCACAGGGACACATAAATCAAACATCTGTGTGGTTGATTTCTATGGTCAATCTCATGTCCCTGTCCCAGTCCTCTAAGAACATCGATTCTTTGCTAAAATCCTGCTAAGATAAACACTGCTGATATCTTCTGCCAGGATAACTCTTGCTCTGCAACGGGGCCATTATCCCTTTGCTTTAGGTTATTCACTAAAGGCTCAATGATTAGGATTTGGTAATATCCTCTCTTCCCTCAGCACTTGGACAACTCATTTAAATTTCTTCCAGCGATGAGTACATGATGGACAAATTAGATACACTTGGCCCTAAAGGAAGTGCTTCAAAATCTATGAAATGTTTGTCTAATCAAGACTTGTTTTTAAAAAGTTAAATTTATTCTAAAGATAGCCTCAGTCCCTAAATTCAGACCTGGTTTAAGGTTTTCCACCATTTACCTCTCCTCTATTTAGTACAGGAAATACAGTGAGGGAACCACTTCTGAGTTCACTTTACCATTTTATTATATAACTTCCTTTTTCCCCCCCCCCTCCCCGGAAATTAGATTTACGTGGTAATTCAGTGTGTCATCTATCTGTCCCCCACAGATTTTCTCCACCTGTTGATTTTTCAACCAGCTTTGACAGAAAGCTGAAGGTCTCCAAAGAAATTATGCTCCCATTTCCACATTAAAATAACAATTCAGAGAAAGGAATGATTTCAATCTAAACAGTTTCTTCTTAATTTTTATCCTATTAGCTAATTTCTACAGGGCAGGTGATGTACATAGCAGATTGTAGTAGAGAAATTGTACAAAACACCAAGGGAATTCTAAAGGTGCAACGGAAAACAATGGAAAATCTTAAAATAAATCAGTTTAACAAGCCATCAGCTTTGAGATATAAATCCATAACAATCAGACTCTGCTTGCTGCCATTCTTGGTTCTTCTAGTTTCTGTCTGGATTTGAGTCCACTGAAACCCTGCTAATTCCCTCTGGCATGTCCAGTCTGTCTAGAAATACCTGAGTAGAAAGCATTGGAAATTCTTCCAGAGAGTGCATTTTCACATGGTTTCCAATTGTATTTTCCATGCTGCAGCCCCTAGATGCAATGTGCTCATCACAACGAGGAGGTAAACCATTTCAAAACAGTATTCAGCACAGCACAGAGGCCAGAGCAACCACTGCCAGGTGTGTTAAAAGCGGTGGTGACTTCAAAACTACCAACCATCCTGATGGTAACATCTGTTAAAAAATAAAATAAAATAAAATAAAAAAAAAGTAGGACACTTTCCTCTACACTGGAGGTTTGAATTCCTTGGTGGTGTCATCAAGAGCATATTTAGGCCATAACTCACCTCCACCTAGACCTTGTCAGTAAGGTAAATGAATTGCATTACCAAGTGCCTGTTTCTCTCCCTTATACTAAACAGAAAAGTAATGAAAGTAAATGAGATTGAAAAAAAAGAAGAAATCATTCCAGTAAGAAAACTGTAGAAAATACAAGTCTTCTCACTTTATTTCCTGTTGCCCTTGAGAAGTTACAACATGGCATTCAACAGCATCAGAAAGAAGAATCTTGTCCAATTCCAGAAGTGTAGCTCAACAGAATTTCATTTTATTCCTGTCCTGATCAAATTCAACTGAACTGAACAGATTTCCTGGGGGAAAAACCAGCCTAGGAGAGCAAAAAAGCAGGTGAGGGTATTTTATGAAACAAGACAAGCGTAAGTGCTCTACCTGCAGTGCCATGAAGTTACACAGAGGATATTCAGTTCCAGAGGGACATGGGGAGTGCAGTGAGTTGCATGTCAACCGGGGTGCAAGAATAACACTACTTCCACACTACATTGCTAAGGAGACCCACTTGGGAAAGCACAATAAATAACACAACTACTTAATAGCTCTGTAGTGCCTTTCATTCAAATAACTCCAAACACTGTCCAAACATTGGTTAGAACTGCCGCTAACCCCAGGCAAAGTCACCCTATCTTTGACATGCAGGAGATAAGAAAATTGAGGTTACGTTATTTCCAGGAGCTTGTGACAGGGGACAGAGTAACAGCTAAGAGTCCTGCCATCTATTCCTCTTTGACCCATAGGAATGATTGAAAGAATGGAAATGGAGATTTGCATCCATGGTAAACTCATACTCAAGTCAAGGGGTACTCCAGTGGTGGTGTCTTGTGTTCCTCCAGTGGGATTAAGTCAAGCTACAATGGAGAGAGAAAATGGAAGATATCAGGAGGAAAAGTTAAGCAATTTCATGGTAGAAGTATGGTCAGCTCAGTGCATGGTACATTTATAATCACTTGCAGCTGGTAGATATGACCCCAGACCTACGAGACACAAATGTCCTCCTATGTTGGAAACTGGAGATTGAAATTGGAGATAAACAAATACTTTAGGGCATCAGCTTGCAGTAGATGTCCACGAGCAGGCAGATGAGCCCTTGATGTTTGAACTAGGTGTCTGGAGTCTGCTGCAGTGCAAAGAGGCAGGTCTGAAGCACAGGGCATTAACCCAGACGCTTGCTCTGGTATTGGATGAACAACGCCAGAGTGAGGATGGTCCTTTCCACAGACTGTAGCAAGCACTGAGATGATTAAGTCAGATGTCAGCTGCTACACCGGAGACACCTAAATTTGGGCAGAAGACTCCTACCCTTCACAGCAGAGACAGGACTGGGATTAGAGGTCATCTGTCCTTTAGACCTATCCATATCTCATTTGTTGGAGCAGGAAAGAGAAATAACATCAGATGTGGGGTCAACCATGGGAGACGTAGAGGTAGCTTTAGCATCAGATGTCTTCATGAAAGTATCACCAAATGCAATGGGTGCCTGACCTTCCATTTTATGAGAGGTCAGTCAAAAAGCCTCTGGAGCTGAGAGAGCTATTCACCTGGGACAGGGTCCAGTTGCCCAGCAGAAGTGTCTAGTCATTTGAGACGCTCTGAGAGAACCTGTCCTGGGTTCCAACTGGCACTGCAGAAGGGAAATAGTCTCTTATAAGCTTTTGGTTGTGTCTTCAGCTTTAATCAGGTATCTTAGACACTCCAATCATGCTCTAGACACTAAAGCACAACCAGGTGCTTACATTTAACCAACTGGGTATCATCTGCAGGAACAGTTGGATAAATAGTTCTCTACCAACTACAAAGGCAGAACAGACATCACAGAGGCACCTGAACTCATCAGACATACAGATTTATCTGTCCTTTATGCCAATAGCTGGCAGGGTCCAAGCTCCCACACCTGGGACGCTCTGGACTGAACAGAAGGTTGGCACTGATGTATGATAATGATGAAACCTTTATTAAACAGCTGTGATTGTTCTCCATGCACTCTGGAACAGTGTTGGCTTCCACAGAGATCACCAGGAGCTGAGGGAAACTCTTTCCAGCTCCCAGGATAAGGCCCATCCATGAGGGACAGCCCTAGCCTTTGTCCAATAGTGATGTCAACATTTGAATGAGCAAAGACCTATGAAGTTCATTTGCTTCAAAGCCATGATACTCCTCCCCTCCCAAGCCCTCACTGTAATGAAACTGTCTGTTAACTGGAAGTTGTTATTTTTTTTTTAATGAAAAAAGGAGGAATTCAGATTGTTATGTTTTCTGACCTATAGCTAGCAACACGTCACCCCCGCTCTCCCTCTGCAACTCTAAAGCATTGATGTTAGTGTAACGTAAGATGCTGAGGAAGCGATTCCTCACAAATATTATGATGGGGTTGTCATGTTACGGTCCATGTGGAGTGATATACAGACTGAACAACAAACTGTCCTGCTGGGACCCAGCCCTGAAAGACAAGTCTGCCTCTCATAGTCTACTCTGCACATGTCAGGGATTGTTTCTTCAAAGCGACTCCTTCGGGGACCGCGCAGGAGGAGGGACCGAGGTGTGAGAGGAACAGACAGTTCTCTCTCAGGAATGCAATGACCCGTTACAGCTTGCTCTAAATCAAGTAGTAAAAGATGGTTGATGGGGGCTCTCTTTGGCTCATGATGTTCTGACTTGTCCAAAGGAGGAGAAAAGGAGAGATTGGTTTGTGTACAGGTGGAGGTTTACTTGGGAGTCAAATGGGCCTCCCCCTTACTTCTTTTTACTAAATAGTATGGGATTTCAGGGGTTATTCTGGTCCTGTACTCACCCCCCTCCAAGACAGACAGTGCCTTGTGGAGGTGTCTCTGCCTGTATAAAGAGAAGTCAAACAGCCCAGAGGAGCCCTACTGACAATTTTACACTTGTTCCAGACACAAAAGAAACATCATAGCTCCAGCATCTCTTAAAAACAAAGACACCTGATTTCATGATATCCATGTCCAAGTCTGAGGGAGCTTTATGGGAATGTCTCCCACTGAGAAACAACTGTAATACCAAAACTCCCCCCAAAGGCTGGAGATCAGCTCTTCCAAGGCTGGCTATAAACCTGTGGCTTTATCCAACTTCTTTTTATGTTTATAGAAATTAAGGAAGGATGAAAAATCCAATAGCCCATCTGGTTGTCTCCTTCCTCCTCTCAGGGAAGATTCCCACCCCTGGAGTTTATTTCTATTCTTTGGGACTGGTTTTTTGATTTGGCAGATGGCAGATCACATCCAGCCTGCCAGACACCACAGTGGACTCCTCCATGCAGCTCCAGAGCAGACAGCTTGGGGAGCCACAGTGAAGGTCCTGTAATGTTGAAATCTGGTCCATCCAGACCTCCTGTCTCCTGGAAAGCAGCATGGGATCAGGGACAGCCTCTAATGCAGCAGGATCCAGCAACTCCACCACTGCCTCTGCTTGATCTATGCAGAGAAGAGCCCTCCCACCCCATCCCTGTGTAGCAGCTCAAGCCCACTTAGGACAGCCACAGCATTATGGAGTATCTTCCTATTTTCAGCTAGAATGAGCCACCAAACTCCTTTCTTGGATTCCAGGACCACCGTGATTGCATTTCAGCAGATGTCCCAAGCAGGACCAGGCTGCTGGTGCTGTGAAGACACACTAAAGGCTGTGGTCCCTATCCCCACAGCTCAGGCATTCTTCTGGCTGCTGGTTCCTTTGAGCTGCAAAATTATCTCCCATGGGAGCACTCCAAAACCAGAGCATTTGTGCAGCAGGTTTCTCCATGAGCATGTTTTCTCCAGAAGCATGAGGCACGTATGCCTGGTGACTCTGCTGCTGTGGAAACCTTCAGAAAGTAGCAATGTTCCAATCTCTCTCATCCTTGTCCTGTGGCACATTACAGTTGGTGTGTTGGTACTGACATGCTCTAGGATTATTAGGGTGGTGTTTTGAGGGTGAAGAGTAAAGAATAAATGTCATTTGTACTGGACCCCATTGAAAAGTTGTCTGTGAAAGGAGGTGACTGAACTCAGTGATGTTCCTTTCCAAGTTTCAATCTCCTGTCCCAAGTTTCTCTGCCTCCCTCTACTACTGTGGGGAACATAGTCACTACACATCCCTTCTCAAAACACCCATCAAAAGGCCTTCACTGAAAGCTTTCCAAGGCTAAGCCTAATGTGTCTTGCCCCAAGAGAAAGGGGAAGACCAACCCACAATAATTCTTGATAGGAATCCACTTCTCCAGCCTCTTCCAGTATGGAAGAACAACCCCAGCTCCATGGTTTCCCTTGCAATTGATATTTTCCTTGTCATATGGACAATAAAATATCTGCCAAGGAAATAATTATGCACTGACATGAAGGCAGTCTTGTGGGGAGTGTACAGACTCTTCACATTTAAATCTTTATATGAAGACTCCAGATCCAAATGAGAGATGGGTCTAAACCCCTTCTTGGAGAGTGATGCCATTTGCAATCCTTTCTCAGTCCATAATCAGAAACCTACAGTTATATGCTACACCAAGTCACAGACTTGTGAGCATCTCAATGCTCCTTTGATGTATCTGCTATTTATTCCTGTATCTGCAGGAAGAGCATAGGAACTACAGGTGAATTTAAGGCCTCCAGCACCATGTGGGCACATAGTAAGAGAACGTTGGTGTCTTGGAAGGTTTATGGTTCAAGTAAATGTCACAGGCAAAGGGTAAGCTGAGACAGTGTGGAGAACAGGGCATGGCTTCCTCATCCTCTCTGCAGATAGGTCCCCAGTTCTTAGAGTTTGTCCCATTTGTCTGCTGATTCCTCTTCCATTGCCTGACCTAATTCTTGGTTAATTTTGAGACCAAAGTCTACCCTGTCAACCAAGCAAAAGACAAAACCCTGCTCTCAGACTCACCCACAGACATGCAGGAGTCCCAGGAAAAAAACCATGGTTTGCTCACGTCCTCCTGTAGTCTGGACAAAGAGGACCTGTGGGGGACAAAGTGGACCATAGCCCTACACCATGAAAGGGACCCCAAAGTCAGCTCTTCCTCAGCAACAGGGTGGTGCACAGATATGGCTGGATCAAAGCTTCTCAGTGGCACAAGAAATGTTGAGTTTTGGTGTCTGTGGATAGAGGGATGAGGCTGCCCCAAGCTTGAGGAGGAGACAGCTATTGGGACCTAAGGGAGTTCCAGGGCTGCAGAACAACAGAACAACTGAGGGCATAGCAGCGTTGGATCAAAGCTTCTCAGTGGCACAGGAAATGTTGAGTTTTGGTGTCTTGTGGATAGAGGGATGAGGCTGCCCCAAGCTCGAGGAGGAGACAGCTATTGGGACCTGAGGGAGTTCCAGGGCTGCAGGAGAACAACAGAACAACTGAGGGCATAGCAGCTAGAGAACACATATCCTGGTTTTTAGCTGGGACAGAGCTGGTTTCTTTTTAGTAGCTAGAATAGTGCTGTGTTTTGCTTTCATCTGGGATTGATTATGGGAGAAGCACTGAGAACATCTCAATGTTTGCATTTGTGTCACTGGAAGTGAAGGACTTTGTTTTGTCAGTCTACAAGTGCAAGATCTAAGGGGGATGAGGAATATTGCAATGAATCAGTTCCATGGGCATTGGGCTCTGCCAAGGGGCTGTTCCATCTCCTGTCCCCCATGGGCAGGAGATTCATGAGGGGCTCTTCCTTTCTTGCTCTCTCTGGCTTTCGCTCGGGCTCTGGCTCTCCCGGGACTGCGGTTTCGGGTCGGGATTGTGGCTCCTGAGGGGTTGTGATCTGGAAACGGGCCGGGCTTGGTCAGCAGGTGGTGAGCAATGGCACTAGGTATCACTCATTTGCATATTGTATTTGTAAAATTATTTTCATTTTTATTTTAATATCATTATAATTTTAAGTTTTATTTAAATTATTAATTGTTCTAAACCTACGAGTTTCCTTATCCTTGACCCAAATTCTCTCCCCTGTCCTCTGGGGGGGGTGAGGAGTGAGCAAACGGCTGTGTTTGGCTGCTAGCCCAATACTAGCCAAGTGAAACCACCACAACATGACAGGTTTTTTACCATTAGGACTCTGTTGCTGTTGACAAGTGTCTGCTGAGCTTGTTGGCAGAGCAGTCCCCTGTGACTTCTCCCACTCCTGGGACAGATCACAGGCCAAACGCCCTGACCCACCCTGGCATCTAAGCTGGCCAAATCAAATGCCCATAAACATGTCTCTCCATTTCATTACAGCCAGTTGTACTTGAGGACATGCAGAGATACCACACCTCCATGTGAGGCTTTCTGTTTTCTCCTACCTATCACAGCAGAGATTAGAGGTATCCACAACATCTCCTATCTACACCATTCCCAATTTCCAGTCATTTATATATTTTTTTTCCATAGAAAGCACCACTGCTGCCCTGAAGCAAGTACAAAAGGAATTACCAAAAATAATCAAATAACATTTCTCCAGAAATAGGATATTGCAAAGGAAAAATATAAGTACAGTGACTCCACTGCTCAGAAATACTGAGGACGGCAATTTTTCTTTGCTGCCAAGGTCTGATGAAGGTGGGAGTGATTTGTTGCATCCTAAGAAGACGAAGTTTGTACAGTCACCCTTGGAGAGTGTAGGAGGGAGTATATATCTGTCTGACGGACTGTCTGCTTTTCCTCTAACAATTTTTGAGCCCCTTCACCAATTTCCAGTTAATTTGACAGAAAAGCAGCAGTCTCCAAAGTACTTGGGTTCCAACAAGCTTTGCAAAGGAGGGAGGGA
>NW_010295007.1:41385-48028 GCF_000700745.2 Antrostomus carolinensis
CTGAGGAAAAGCAGGTATATGGTTTCTGTCCTTATTAGACCCTCAAAGATCTATATGGGAGAAACCATGAACATCTCAAATACTGTAAAAACTTCAGCAAAGTTCATAACTAGTTTGACACTGGAGACCCCAAAAGAGAAAACAGAAATCCTTTTAAATCAGGATTTAAACACAGCAATCCTTGCAGAGACCAGGAGTCGCCGGTGCTGATTGCAACAGGTTGTGAGCAGGTCCTAGGTGTCTCTTCAGCTGGCATTATAGATTTATCACATTTCCTCTTTCTCTCTCATTTCTCCTTTACAACTCAGAGACATTTTAATCTCATTCTGCTGGTACCTCCCTCCCCAGGAGTACTCTGCCACCTCCTATCCACCAATCCCGGCTTTATCACTGGAGTCTGGCAGGACAATGCCAGAGTGAATTTGCACTTGTATCTCCCGCTGTTTGTTATGATGGCCTGGCGTATTTTTCCTGCTGGGGACTTTGTTTAAATTTTTACATTTCCAGCCAAGCCTTTGTAGATGAGCGAATCCATGTGTCCTCCTCTGTTTTTCCCCTTGGAGAGCTCCAAGCTTTTCTGGTTCTGCCCCAGCCATGGTGTCCAAGTCATGTCTGCATCGTAGAGGGACAGGAAAGATTTGTGTCATATGTGTCTACAAGGTCAAATTCTCAAACCCCATGGGTTTCCATATATCATTATCCCAAGGTTTTTGGCTTCCTCTGTCCCAGTTTCCAATATCTTTAACACTTTCTTCCACTCTGCAAATACACTAACTGCTGATCCACCAGAAAAAAACATCCCCATACCGTGCTGTTGAGAGGCTTCTAGTACTTGGGACATCAAAAAACATCATTTCACCCAGGAGGACACAAGCCAATTTTTATTTTTCAGTAGGATATTGACTGTTTATAGCAAATATCCACAAATAACTTGCTTCCCTCAATGGTGTGAACAATTAACCAAAAGGAGTAATTGTTTTAGTTTATGTCTGCACACATGTGTGATTGGTGCCCTAAAAGCCCTGTTTCATAGAATCATAGAATCACAGGCTGGTTTGGGTTGGAAGGGACCTTAAAGATCATCTAGTTCCAACCCCCCTGCCACCTGCAGGGACACCTTCTACTAGATTTGGTGGCCCAAAGCCTTATCCAACATGTCTTTCTTTGTCTTCACTTAACCTGTATCTCTAACACATCTCCATTAGCTGGAGAAAATGAAGGAGGGATGAGATAGCAGCAACATGTAAAAAAGAAGCAGGAATCCGTAAACAAGTATGTGTAGACAGAATTGAAACATCTTGCTGGTCCGGTTTGTGGAGGGGGATAACAGGGTTTTCTGAAAGCCACAGGGACAGTATTTGCCAGTATAGTGGTATCCTCTACTGGGAAAAAAAAAGCAACAGAAAACTTGGAATCATAGAATGGTTTGGATTGGAAGGGACCTTAAAGATCATCTAGTCCCAACCCCCCTGCCAGCAGCAGGGACACCTTCCACTAGATCAGGTTGCTCAAAGCCTCATCCAGCCTGGTCTTAAACACTTCCAGGGAGGGGGCATCAACAACTTCCTTGGGCAACTTATTCACTTGTTGGGTGTTTCGTTGAGGTAACCATGTTGCATTTCGTTGTCCCTAAGACAGGAGAGATGGAAATTATCCCTTTCACTCAGCTGAAAAATGGCCATGTATGCAACTGAAGCCTTTACCTATGTCTGTCCTTGCCTTAGAGCTGCTCCTGGTGCTGTTAACCTACTGCTTTCTAACTAGCTGCAGACCACAAATTTCCATCCTTCCAATGGAAGTCCTAGTTAACACACTCTAACCAGCACAGGCAATTGATAGAGTCCTTGGATGGGGCTGAATTTCAGCCTCAGTCAAACTTTTGGAGGTAACTAATCTCATCAGCTTCAGTAGGAATGGCAGCACGCACAAACAAGGGTGATAGTGTGCAGGCACTGCTCAGCTCCCCAACATAGATCACAGAGAAAAGCCCTTATAGGATGCAAAACACTATGCCACTGGGTGTATTTTCTGTTATGCATTATTAAATTCATGTCAGGCTGAGTCAGCTGGGATTGCTCAGGGATTCAGGAGGAAAACACATGGGATGCTCAACGCCAGGGCAAGCAAGGGGAATGCATCCTTTCCAGAGACCACAGGGACACACCATGTCTAATTTCTGCTTCCAGCACAGGCAGGGAGGATCATAGACCCCCCTTGGCTGTCCTTTCTCACACCCTTACCCAACAGAGAAGATAGAAGCTTATTTTTTAGCATGAAAACTATGCAGCACCTTGGAAGGTTGCCAAGACACCCAGGCAAACCTTCCTGCTGGGACAGGCAGTCTCTGTGCCACATGCCGGTGGTGGAAAGCATCTTTGAAATGACACCAAGCTAAATGAATGACACTAAGCCAAAACGTGTAACAGGAGTCTCTGTGGGGAAGTGCCAATTTATCAGTCTAACTGGACTGGAAATTCCTTTTCGACAGGATCTGTTCACTTTCGAACATGTGCGGCGCAGCCCCAGGAATGAGCAATGAACATGATATCTCTTTTATGTCTGCCACGACAGCTGGTCTTTTAATAATAATAATAATTTAAAAAACCTACCCAGTGACTTCACACCAGTCTTCCTAGATATAAAACATAGACAGAAAACACTATGAGACATTTGTTCTATTTACCCTTGAAATGCAAGTATCCTGCCTCAGTTTACTTCAGGGTTAATTGGCCACATCTTGGAGATGTTGCAATGTTTGAACAGCAAATTCTATAAATGCTGTAAGTCATTTTCATGAAAATCCAACTGAGGGACCCTGGCCCCCCATAACTTGGGTTTTCTGATGTCTAGCAAGGGTTGTGTTCACCCCTCAGGTCTTTCTTCCACTGAGCATTAGCAGAATGTCTTTATCCCGATTGCTTGGGTTCACAAAACATGTTAGAAATTCTCCCTCTCTCTAGCTTAAGCTGGCCAGCAGCCTTAATAGTTTTTGAAGAGATAAACAGACAGACCCAGGTATGTGCAGAACATGATCATATAACTTGTGCTTTCTTAGGGAGCCAAGTAGAAAGCAAGCCAGATTACTCCAACCCAAAATGCACTTGGAAAAGAAACCCTTGTGAAGGTGATCACAGTGGTGAGAATAAGGGTGCAAGGAGAAACAGGCTGTGAAGGTAGCTGTAACTCGGGGAAATGAAAATAAACAGTGATGCAAATCTAGGTGATATCAGTCATAAGGAATTCAGAGTCTCAGCCAAAACTTTTGCACCCTGAGTGCAGAATTTGGCTTTAGATTAATAAAATTGCTACTGGTTGTTCAGGATAAATCTCTCTAGGTGTATCCATCCTGCATCACTGGGACAAAGACATCGCCCAGAGCGGAGGGACAGGAAAGTAAAAAAGAGGAGAAACCAAAGTACTTTCACTCTGTCAAGACCGCCAGGTTGTCCCTGAGAGCAGTATGGTTGAGACATCACTGGGACAAAGACATCGCCCAGAGCGCAGGGACAGGAAAGTAAAGCAGAGGAGAAACCAAAGTACCTTCTCTCTGTCAAGACTGCCAGGTTGTCCCTGAGAGCAGTATGGTTGAGTCCCACCTTCCAAACTCAGATGGGGAACAAGGGTTTAGTCAAAGCACAAGAATTGGCCTAAAAGACATCAGGACCTGGAGACATAGTTATGGGTGCCATAACAAGTCTCATGTGACGTCCCCTTGGTGCTCCCCTTTGAATGTTTGACATGGACCCAAGAGTTTGCGTCCACCCAAGGGTGCAATGGGTGTTGTATTCACCAAAGGGAGGGATGAAGAAGGCACAGGGAGAGGGCTACAAATCCCATTGAAACCCATCTGGAGGCCTACAGAGATGCTGAAATTCCCTAAAGTGTGGCCATCAGGGTGTCAGGCAGCATTAGCTGCACAGTCTGGGTTGAGGAGAGGTCAGCTACAGGCGCTTGCCATATTGAAAAAGGATTTGCAGCCAAAGGCAGGGCTAACTGGAGAACTTCCCTCTGGGACCACTTGCGGAATGAACATAATTGCCTGAGCATTTAAGAAAATAGAGATCCATCTTTCCATGCAAGTGGGCCTGCTGCTGGGAGGGGAAAGCTCGGGGAAGCAGCGGAATAAATATTGGTGCTTTGCAAAGTGAAGATAAATCCACCAGTAAGGAGGGAGAAAAGTAAGAGAGCTTTGGGAAGCCTTTGCACATCAAATGAGCAGTGCATCCCCTGATGAGTGAGAGTGTCAGGGAGGTAGATCTATGGGAAAATGCTCCAAACAGTAGCATCCATCTCTCATAATAAGGCAGCAAAACTGCTCTTGTTTCCTGTAATTTGAACCCACCAGAGGAAGGTGAAAAATGCCTTTAAATGGTGATTATAATTCCCGTCATGGTGTTTCCTGATAAAGTGGCCTCCCAACATAGTGTTATTATCAATCACAACTACTACAGCAGCATCCTGAGGTTCCCATGGAGATCAGTACCTTCAGAGGGAGGCCTTGGCTCTCCTGAAGGACCTTCAGGACTCTCACAGAAGGTATGGCTCCCCAGAGGTGAAATGAGTTATTTAAGGCCTCCCAGCTGGGAGTAAGACCAAACCCAACTCCTCTTTGAACTGTGGGATTATATGAGCATCATGCAATTGCAATCACAGCAGTGCTGGCTGGTGGGGACCTGCAGAAGTTTCTACCCCAACCTCCTGCTCCAAGCTGGACCATCGTGAGCTTCCAGACTAAAATAGCAGCTCACAAACTGTCATAACAAACAGTGAGGATCTGAAAAACATGACCATCAAAGCTGTGTGTTATTGTATGAGCTCATGAATATCAAGCCAAGTACTAGAAAGGAGCTGACTCATGTTTTTGACCAGTCCAGGCTCTGTTGTACTGACCTTTCCTCCCACTGCTTCCTGGCCTGGGCACTTCATGAGGTTTTTGGGTCCTCCCTTTTACCACTAATTTGTGGAAGCAATAATGATTCTCTTCACCCATCAAAATGCACATCTATGTACGTATGTCCATCGTTAGCATTGCTGCCATTTGCAGTCCAAAAATATCTAAGGGTCCAGGGCTGGGTCAAATGTGCCTTGTGCTGGGTCCTATAGAAGTTCCTCAAACAGGCACCTTAGGACACCAGCAGTCCTGAAGGACTAACCTCAGATTTACCCCTTCCCTCCATAGTGCCTCTGATCAGTAGTCCCCAAGCAGCACCATGACTTCTCCCTTTCTCACCAGAGAAGTGTCTTCAAGTGGGAAAACTTGCAGTTGCCTTTGATTATCTGAGTACAAAAGAAGATGAGAACCCAGCTCTACCTACCAACAAGTCATTGGAAATGAAGATGAGGCATGGAGACTGAAGTGCTGCACAGCTAAGCCAGGTAGTTGAGGTAGCAACCATCCCACCTGGGACACATTGACCTCCTCTGGACAGAAGACCATCAGGTATCCCAAGGTGCCTCAGCATTTATCTACCTGCTTCTCCAGACTGGAAGATTCGATCCCATTCAATTTTGCCTTCTCTATATGGTGAATTCCTCAGAAGCAGAACCATCTAGTCCAGCTATAAATCTATCTTCTGTGGAGCAAGGGAAGTGACAGAGCAAGAAAGAGGAGGGAAGACATTATGGGTACTCCACAATAATCATTAGTGCAAAGAAAACCACAAATCCTTTCTCAGAATAAAAAGGGAATGAAGAGAAAAGGTCCATAAAACTCCCCTTTTATGGCCCATATCATGGAGACACAGGTCTACCCAGGTTTCTGATTAATTAGGTATGTAATGGGTGACTGCTTCAGACAATGTGCAGGAACAGCTAATATAGCGAACAGCGCTGAATCACTGGCCCTGAGAACAGGCAGAACAAAATTCTCAGATTGCTTTATTACATTTTTGTTATTAAATCATCTCTTCTAGAGACAGTGTTGTTTTAAGCTGGCTCATGGTTTCAAGCAGGAGGGTTGCCCAAGTCTGGTGTCTGCTCTGCAGCTGCAAACATTTCTTTCCCATCAGATCTACCTGAAGCAAAGGAAACTCCAGACCCTGACAGTTCACAGTTGGCTGTGTGATCTTGAGAGCCAGGTTCCAAACCACCACCTTGCTGCAAGCCCAACACCTTTCCTGGTTAACTCTGGACTCATTTTTTCTTCCCTGAGCCCACCACTGCCAAGTTCCAGCTGCGTGTGGCTGAGGGAAGCCAACCCATTATCCTCTGTGTGACTTGAGGAATAATTTGGAGCACATCAACACAGAGACCTCACAGTTACACTATCCCTCTTCTTAAGGTGTGTCCAATAAGATACCATAGGCAAATCACAACCACAGTGATGTTATGGATTTCCCAAAAATAATGATGAATGATACTTACTTTGCCCTGCTGAGAAGGACTTGGGGGTCCTGGTGGACAAGGAGTTTGACACGAGCCAGCAGCATGCGATTGCAGCCTGGAAGGCCAACTGTGTCCTGGGCTGTATCAAAAGAGGGATGGGCATCAGGGACAGGAAGGGGATTGTCCCCCTCTGCTCTGCCCTTGGGAGATCCCATCTGCAGTATTGTGTCCAGGCCTGGAGTCTCCAACACAAGGAAGATGTGGAGCTGTGGGAGCCGATCCAGAGGAGAGCCAGAAAGGTGATGAGAGGGATGGCGCA
>NW_010295007.1:48297-55028 GCF_000700745.2 Antrostomus carolinensis
CACCTCCCTGGAGGCACTCAAGCCAGGTTAGATGGGGCCCTTGGCAACCTGATCTAGTGGTTGGCAACCCTGTCTACAGCAGTGGGGTTGGAACTGGATGATCTTTAAGGTCCTTTCCAACCCGAACCATTCTGTGATTCTATTTGCCACGAGAGGGCACTTTCACATTAATTCTCCCATCCCTGGCTCTAGCACGGAGTCTGCTGGAATACGATTTGGTCACAGTGGGATCCAGTATCCAGCTCATTGGGGGAATTTATTTTGCAAGGACAGGGCAGTGTGTTGAGTGTGTTACTTGTTACATTACAGAGGAGGCTGCAATAAGGGATATGGGAGCAGCTGTGGGTCTTGGTGTATCAGTTCTATAAGGAGAGAAATAATAGTAAAGAAAACCCTCATGGTAAAGGAAGCCACATAGAAAGAAAATTTCCTCAGAGGAAACAGTTCTGTAGGAAAGATTATGCATAAATTTAATGTATTTCAATCCAGACAAAGGAGACACCTACTTCCCAACTTCTCTAGCAAAGACTGTATAAATTAGTACTTTGAAAACTGGACAGTGGCTTATGTTTGTTGCAGACATGAGTCGTTCCTTAGCAAACACCTCACCAGCTGGAAGCTGCAGGATAAAGTCCAGGCTGCTGACTTGGAGCTGATTAGAAACCTTATTTTTCCCCACTCTCCATCACACAGTAGATATGGAAAACTGCAAACTCTGAGAATATGCATAGCTCTGAAATTACTGCTATTCATCATGTCCAATGGCTCTTGGAGGAATCCCAACCGGTCAAGTTCTGTAGTATAACAATAGGTGATTAGATTTTGCTCCAATTCATTTTGTCACAACTAGCCCCCGAGCTTCTGCTGGACTGTGATTTTCATTTGGTTTCCAGGAAAAGTACAGAAGATCCAAGCGATGAGACAGATCTTTTCTTCTCTGGGGAAGGCACCTCATGTTTGGGCAAGAAATCAACTGTGCTTTGTAA
This sequence comes from Antrostomus carolinensis, assembly GCF_000700745.2. Classification (NCBI taxonomy): domain Eukaryota; kingdom Metazoa; phylum Chordata; class Aves; order Caprimulgiformes; family Caprimulgidae; genus Antrostomus; species Antrostomus carolinensis. Next base: position 49,284 of record NW_010295007.1, read on the forward strand.
GCCACTTAGCAGACACAATCACCTTCTGGTGTCCCAAGTTGAGGGGAAAAAAATAAAGCTAAATGTCTTTTTAACTAAATTGTGCAACCTTAGTCCAGAAAGGAAGAGAATGACAGACATGAATTAGATCAAATCTGGGGAAGAGAAGGCTTTTTAAAAATCATCTTTACCCTCTATCTTTTCATCTTAGCTTCATCTTAAAGTTTCAACCACAAGTATGAGACATAAGATTTTAAAACACCATCAACACTGTGAAAAAGGGCAGTCAAATGCTGAGCAAACACAGGAAAAGTTCATAGAAGAACAAGAATGATAAAAGACTGGAGAAAATATGACTTACAAAGGATGACTGGTGGAGTAGTGACTCCTCAGCCCAGAGAAAAGAAGCCCATGGAGGGAACATGACAACTGTCTTGGTATCAACTGCAACAAAGCAAATTTAGGTTGGCTCCAAAGGAAACCTACTGAGTCAATGGAAGAGAAACATTGAAAAAGTCTGGGCTAATTTCTGCTGTGGATTTTTAAGAATTGACAGCATGGTCCTTGGTGTAGGTGTCTAGACTAGGTGGTCTTTTGAGCTTTCTTCTGTCCCAAAGCTTCCTTCATGTCCAAGATCATGAAATTCCACAGGCTCTGTTATAGATGTCCCATAAAAAAGGATTCTCCATAGCTCCACCACCCAGATGTACACCACAAGGAAAGCAGAGTAGCAGGGAGACATTCACCTTGTGTTCAAAATGGCACTGGTAGCCAGAAACATCTATTCACCCACATGCATCCTACCTCTGAGCACCACAGTTTACAAGGACTGGTTATGGCTAGAGAAGCTGAGATCAACTTGAGCATGGAGGTGGTAAATCAAATCCCATTCTCAGTTGCATTAAGTATAAAGTTTTTCTCCAGTCAGTTTACATGAGATTTTGTCCTTGCTGAGGAAACTCCAGTAAGATCAGTAAAAAAGAAGACAGAAAAGAGCAAAGCTTGTGGGTTTTTTGTTTTGTTTTGTTTTGTTTTTTCATTTGTGGCAAATGTTTGGCATTTTGAAGTATTGGAATACATTAAAACCTTCCCAGATGGATGAAGGAGACAGATGAGCATTGCCTGAGCTGGAAGGGAATGCATCAGGGTGCCTGTCTGCAGCAGCCACCCTGGTAAGAAAGAAACATGGGTCATACTTGTCATTTATTATTATGAAAGCATCTCTGGCTCCCATAACCATGGCCATGCCTGTGGCCTCTCTTGATTGCAGCAAAACTCATACATGCTTCATCAATTCAAACATGTGCACTCCAAGAAGACCCAGCCACACATTTCTCAACTTCCTCTGGAAAGGCCATGCACTTTAGAGAATCACAGAATCCCAGAATTGCCTCGATTGGAAAAGACCTTTAAGATCATTGAGTCCAATCATGAACCCAACACTGACAAGTCCCCGACTAACCCATGTCCCTCAGCACTATGTCTACACGTCTCTTCAATCCCTCCAGGGATGGGGACTCCACCACTGCCCTGGGCAATCCCTTCCAATGCCTCAGAACCCTTTCAGCAAAGAAATTCTTCCTCACATCCCATCTCAACTGCCCTTGGTGCAACTGGAGGCCATTTCCTCTTTTCCTGTCACTTGTTCCTTGGTTGAACAGACCCACACCCACCTCTCTCCTCCCTCCTCCAAGGGACTTGGACAGAGCCAGAAGGTCTCCCCTCAGCCTCCTTTTCTCCAGGCTAAACAACCCCAGTTCCCTCAGCCAGGAACTCATCACACTTGAGCTCTAGACCCTTCACCAGCTCTTCTTTGGACATGCTCCAGTACCTCAGTGTCCTTCTTGTAGGAGGAAACATCACAGAATCACAGGATGGTGGGGGTTGGAAGGGACCTCAGGAGATCGTCCAGTCCAACCCCTTGCCAAAGCAGGTTCACCTAGAGCAGGTTGCACAGGAAAGTGTCCAGGCGGGTTTTGAACATCTCCAGAAAGTGGGTTTGAAACATCTCCAGAGATGGAGACTCCACAACCTCTCTGGGCAGCCTGTCCAAGGGCTTCGGCACCCTCACAGTGAAGAAGCTTTTCAAATAAAAACCAAAAAATGAATCAAAATATTCCACAACCCAGGAAGGCGATTTCCTTACCCTGTTGTTTTTAGCACTGGGAACAAAGCCCACTTTCAGGTTGCAGCAGGTTGGGCTGAAAAGCAAAGGCAGATTGAGGACTGGGAAGCCTCCCAGGAGACAAGACAGACAGGAGCACTTATATCATCTCCAAATATCAGAGAGCCACTCTCTGTCCTCCTGCACTACCCTTGTACCTTCAAGCATCCTCTTCCCAAATATGACCCATCATGAGAGCACTAGCCCTCTCCAGCAGGTCACAGCTTTGAGCAGCAGAGCTATTTGCAGCAATCAGCTCTTGCTCAAGAGTCAGGAAGCACAGGGCCGAGGAGGCTAATTAACAAGAAAACATTTCAATAGCATTTCCGTTTTGTGGGACTCACGTTTCATATTTGTTTCCCCTTTCCCCTGTGTGGAAAAAAAAAAGTGTTGCAACCACTCTTGGAGACAAGGAGTGACATGTAGATCTCCATCACCTTCCTGCAAATGAAGGAGTCTGACCCTTCCCGGGCAGGAGGTTTGTGCCTCAGCTGGGTGTGCATGATAGGAGGGGGACATCTGCACCAAGACATCCTCCTTGCATGCAAGAACCACCCACAAAGTGTCTTCTCCCATCACCTTTCCCCAACCATGGACTCCCAAAATTCATTTTGACTCACATCTCCTTGCAGGCATGTATTTGTTGCACAATATTTGTCCCCATCACTCATCCTACAGACCCAACCTACTCCCTCTGGTCATAAAAATCAGGTCACAGCACACTTGCAACATGATGATCTGAGAAGAGAAGGGTTACAAATGCTTGGGAAAGCCTGGGTTTAAAACCTAGGTATAATTCAGGAGGGGTAATGATAAAAATCCAGATGATTTGCATGCAGGAGGTGAAAGATGGTCAGTGCTGTCTAGTTTCACCAGTGCTAAGCTTCTTCAGCTGTACAAAGAGATCCGTGGCTGCAAATCTGAGGGACAGGTCAACTTTGCAGCTCATACGCTGGCAACTAAAAGCAGCAGCCAAGGTATCTCCTCTTCCCAATCACACAAGGCATTTTCCTGGACCTCAAACGAATGAAAAAACTCAGCAACTCCCAACTTTGGGAGAAATTTCCTCAAAACTGATGTCTTAAGGGTTTTCCCCGACATCTAGCGGCCGGTGAAAACACTGAGAGAGATAACATGGCAGGAGAAAACAAGCCATGCTATTACCAGGAAGATTAATTACAAGTGCAATAATATCCAGGCCTTCTGATGAAATATTTTACAGTATATTGCCCTCAGGAGAGCAGCTCTTTTTACTGATTTATTTTAACCTTCACATTACACAGATACGTTATAGACGTCTTCAGAGATGCCCTGGTGTTATTTGCCCCCTGATAGCAAATAATAAACTCTTTCTCAGCTATATAACATTTCCAAGGAAGCCCTTGACGTGACTAGAAAAATATCAAGGACAATTAAGTCACATGGCACTCGTAGCCCTGTGGGAACAGACTTGAGCTCAGCTCAAGGATTTGGATAGCATGAGAAACCCTGGTTCAAACAGAGTAGCAAGAGTCTTGGAGGTAGTAATTATTAAAGATCTCCTGGTTAAAGATCCTCTAGGGTCTCTCTATTATTTTAATAATGGTTCAAGCCAACTTTACTGCTTCCAGAGGAGCCCGTTAGCACAAAGGAGGAAGGGCTCATCACAAGGGAACACGGGCAGGAGATCAGCTGCCTGTGGTTTTGTTTAGTGCAGAGCAAGGGGGTGTTGGTCACATATCTTTGAGGGGTCCAGGTAAATTTTGTGTCTCACTTGCATCCCTGCTTTCAGTCTCACTGGATGGATCAATGTCATGGGCAGAGGTTGCTGTGAGGAGGACATCAGCATGTGGGTCTGGCAGTTAAGACATGGTTAAGAGGATTCATGCAATTTGGGGACATTACCAACCATCTAGGCTGCCAACTCACACGGCTTACTTCATCCCTGCCATTGGTGGGGGATCCCTGCCATCTGCAATCAATAAGGCAGCCTTTTTCCCTCATTACCCTTTTCACTCGTCACAGTTATCTCGGCTTTGCTGTGTTCATGCAGCGCCTGGAACTCCAGCCATGGAGTCTGGCTGAGGCCCCACACATTCATCACACTGAAGAGAAATGCTGGCATCCACACAGGGTCAACCCATCAAACCACTGGAAGTGGTGAGGCTGGAGAGGAGGCCAGATCCTGCTAACCTGCACAGTGAGAGACCCACAGCCTTCCATCAGCATCATGAAAAAGATGCTGACATCCCTCAGGGCCCAAGATCTGTGTCACAGATCAGAGGGTGTTTGTACAGCACCCAGCCCGCTCAGGCACGAGCCTCCAACTGATGCTTGCAATCACAGCTCCATTACAGATTGTAAATCCACCCATCGTCACTCCACCGGTATTTGCAGGGTGCCAGTATCAATGGTCCTGCCACTCTGAGTCCCACCACACCTCTGGAGATTTCTCCACACCATAAACCTGCTCTTTCTCTCCCACATAGTCTCCTCATCCCACTCACACATCAAAACCTCTCTTAAGTCCTTCTATAACCATCCAAGCACCTTAATATAAAGTTAGGGTCCCACCCCATCTGACCCAGACTCCATATCCTGATTCTCTCATCCCTGTGAGTATTGGCATGATGGCACAGAAGTCCTACATTAGGCCTGTCTGTCACGGGCTTGTGCAATAAGTCTTGGCAGACAGTTGGCTTTTGGCAGATATAAAGCCTGGTTGTGAACATTCCCCTTCTCCATTTAGCCCCTCAGGGGACCCAAATCCAACAGGGAGGAAGAAATTAATTTCTAAAAATCCCAGATAGCAAAAATAACACCAGGGCTTCTGGATGCATCAGACCAGCCCATGCTACATCATTAAGACCTTGGTTCATACAGTGGCACCTTTCATTGAAGTCTCTCCTAGATACAATTTCTCCCTAATATCATGGCAATTGGACTTATATTTTAGCATGAGCAGGTCTGAAAAAAGTAGACTGGGATGACATCCCAGTGGTAGGGCTGGCTGGTAGCCCAGAGGAATGGTGTGCTCACCAAGGAGGCATCAATGCCAACATTCGTGTAACCATCTTATTTGCAGAGTCCCTGCAGGGTCTGAGCACAAGTCTGCTGGCTCTGCGTTCCCACCCCTGCTCTGCTCTCATGTAGTAAGTGGCCATGGGTGAAGAGAAACCCTCTGAGATAATTATAAAGGTGACTTTGTAACTCCAGGTTAAGGCTTTTCCGAAAGCATTCAGCACATTGAGCTTCTCTTGCCCTAAAGGGAATGACTCCTCCACGTGGGGGTTGCAGAATCAGACCTCAAGCCCCTTTACCAACATCACAAACCTGAAGGGAAGGGCAGCTTGCACAGATTTCTGATGTCTTTTTTGCCTCCCTCTTTCCAAGCTCTGCAATACTGGAACAGATCCCTGCAAAACCACTTTGGTTGGAGAGCTGTTGTCAGGTCATTTTGAAAAGTTTGCAACACTTTGCAAATTGTTCTTGCTGGAGGTTGTACAATAACAGTGCCATTACTCAAAAAACCCATCCAAGAATATTATGTTAGACACAGGTCAGATCTCTCCACCCACAATAATATTCCAAGGGAAAAAAATATATATATTTTATATATATAT
>NW_010295008.1:0-4764 GCF_000700745.2 Antrostomus carolinensis
TGAGTACCATTACAAATTAGTTACTACCAGTAGATACCAAACGAGGTCTGCTGGTAAATATTGATTTGTTAAGGGTTTTAAAATAAATAAATAAAAATTAAAACCACAGTACACGTTAGTTAATTAACAAAGGGAAAATAAGAGGGAATATCTGTGTCCTTAGATTCTCCCAGGTGATTGCAATGCAATTATCTGAGCTTGATGGAGCAGCTCTGTTAATTAAGGGCATCCTGCACTGCTGATCTTTATTGCCTATTTCATACCCATTCCGCATGTTGAATTTCCCGGCATGATATTAAAGGATGGACATATCAACATCCATAAAGAATGCACTGGAGAATATTACCATGGCTTGGGAGAGTTGTTAATGCCCATCATTCAAAAGTAACTCTCAAAGCCAAGGTCCATCCCCACATCTGCCTACACAAATCTTCTTGATACGAGGGGTGTTAATGAGCGCGAAGAGAAACATCTAAAGCTTTGATTTTGCTCATGATCATCACAGAATTACAGAATGGTGGGGGTTGGAAGGGACCTCGGGAGATCTTCTAGTCCTTCTTGGCCACCTGGGCACTCTGCTGACTCATGTTCAGCTGCTGTTGACCGATACCCCCAGATCCTTTTCTGCTGGGCAACTTTCCAGCCACTCCTCCTCAATATATAACACAACAATAAGATAACAATGGTAAAGAAAGTTTCATTTTCTGTGGACAGATTTCTTGACTTCTTTCTGGATCCCACTTTAGACAGTTGATACAAATACCATGAGACCATCTGCCCGGGGTTATTTCAAAGGGATAAGTTGTGCCCAGAGCCTGTAAGGCAGCTGGCTCTTCTTGTCTTTCTTCTCGTTTAAGATCATTGATTGTTTGTCACCATGAAGATTTCTCTCCATGCTTTAGATTGGGCTGGTTTATCTCAGCATGATCCAACAGATTTTGAAAGCTTTACCTCCTAAAATGACTTTGGAGCAGTTCTTTGAACAATCAAAAAAGTTTTTGATGGCCATATGGGTAGGACACAGATGATGAGTTGCTCGTATACTCTGTTCTTCATGCTGGTATGTTATTTATATGCTCCAAGTCATTGACAACCTGTATCAAAACCAAGTCAATGAAGAATGGGCTCAGCACCAATCTCTCTTCTTACTTCTCTCTATTAATTCTTTTTTAATACTTTTCCATTTTTCCTTTCTCTTCCACAGTCTCATGGTATGATTTGAATCATATCTGAGATGTCATGCAAGACCTCCTGGCCAGCATTAGTAGGGCAAGGTGCAAAGCAAACACTGCAGGCTCAGAAATCCAACTTTCCCTCTTTAATAAAGTAGAAATTGAAAAACTAAGAATTGTTTATCATGTCTGGAGAAGAGAAGGCTCCGGGGAGACCTTCTAGTGGCCTCCCAGTACCTGAAGGGGCTACAAGAAAGCTGGGGAAGGACTTTTCATAAGGGCATTTAATGACAAAACAAGGGGAAATGGGTTTAAGCTGAAAGAGGGGAGGTTTAGATGAGATATTAGGAAGAAGTTCTTCACTGTGAGGGTGGTGAGACACTGGAACAGGTTGCCCAAGGAAGTTGTAGATGCCTCCTCGCTTGAAGTATTCTCGGCCAGGTTGGATGAGGCTTTGAGCAACCTGGTCTAGTGGAAGGTGTCCCTGCTGCTGGCAGGGGGGTTGGGACTGGATGAGCTTTAAGGTCCCTTCCAATCCTTAACCATTCTATGATTCTATGTCTAAAATGTCCCCAGCTGAGCGTGTGTTTAATGAATATACACAATGATATTTGTTTTATAGTGCTACATACCTACAAATATTCCTAATAAAGAAGCCATAATATTATTACTGCTATTAATTATATATTAGCATGTTCTTGGATACCTCGGTGGTTGTTTAATTATAAGGAGTAATATTAATGGTAGGAGGATTAATCATAGAATCATAGAAGAATTTGGTTGGAAAAGACCATTATGATCATCTAGTCCAACTCTAAACCCAACACTGCCAAGTTCACCACTAACCCATGTCCCCTGGTACCACATCTACACAACCTTTAAATACCTCCAGGGACTGAAAGATTCAGAACTATCTACTAAATTAAGAGCTATCCACCAAATCCTAGGACAATTGCTACTAATAAAATATCACTTGTGGACAAATCATACGTTAGATGTTTAGAACGTGTCCAAGGACACTTATATTTGAAAATAAAGATCTAAGAAAGTGGGAAATGTCCACTGAGTAGTTCATGACCGCTACGGTGTGTAAGGGATTCCCAAAAAAAGTTGAATAACTTCTGTTTTCAATGATTTTCCTTCTTTTCAGCTCCAACTTCTGCTCCCAAGGATTTGACAGTCATTACGCGGGAAGGGAAACCTCGGACCGTCATTGTCAGCTGGCAACCGCCGTTGGAAGCCAATGGAAAAATTACTGGTAAACATTGATATTATCCTATATTCTCCATTTATTTAATATTCTGAGCTGCTTTTTGCTCCCTAACTCTGTTTTTGGTTAGTTTGGGGGGTTTTTTGGTGCTATTTGATCTGATATGATTTTATTTTCTCTTCCTTTTCTCAACCAACTTGGTCTACGATTCAAGGCAACGTCAAGGGTATTGGAAGATCTAGAACTCAGGGGATGTGAATCTTTTCTTTTTAAATGCTAAGAGCAAGAATATTTTTTAAATATTTAAAAATCTAGTTTAAAAATCTAGTTTAAAAATCTAGTTTAAAAATCTAGTTTAAAAATCTAGTTTAAAAATGCAGCATCTCAAAGAAGTTTTGTGGTATGTGCTGCTCAATGCTAATTAGAAATGACTAATAAGAAGTACTTTGTTTGGCAATAATGTGATATATAATATGCATAATGATGGGTTGCTCGATGCAGCACGTCGTGGGAGAAATGATTGGTAGATATTTAACTTTACAATAATAGTTTAAGGCAAAAAAAACCTAAACCCTAATATTGACTGACAAGAACTGAATTTAATGGATGTTTCCATATAATGAGAGATTATAATTTCCAAAATCCTGCGTCTAACCTTAGTGCCTAATTAAGAAATCCATTACAAACCTTCTGTGTTAATTTAGGTTGAAAAATATAGGCAAGTTCTAGCTGAGATTTTGCATATTAATATTAATAATCATTTTAGGCTGTTAATAGACATCTTGGATGCATCGAATTATTAGGAGAAATATTGTTCATCTTCAAAAACATGCACATTATGGTCACATAACTACAAATAGTTGGGTGAGACCCAGTTCTACAACAGACTTCCATGTGTGTATGTCACCATGACTCCTAATAATCCCACCAACACCCTGCTGAAGCTTTGAGAAATATAAATGGAAGAGGAAGAACCCTTCAAAATGACGTCCCGTGTGAGCCATTAGTAGTGAAGAGCATTGGGTCAGGTTTTAACGGTGGTAACTCAGATGAGCTGTTGTGAGTTCCACCAGGAAAGTGGTGGAACTCACCCCCCATTTTATATTCCTGAGAAAATAAGGATATATTTCCATGTGGACCTCACCCAACAATAATGATTCCTAGGTTAGACTTGCATAACTGTAGATAATTTCACTCTCCATTATCATCAGCACTTTACAATCCCTGACCACGTCTGAAAGGAGGATGTTTTGATGAAATAGCTCTGTTTACACTGACCTAATTTAGCCATTAGAGAGAAGAAATGATCAGGCTGATGGACAACAGACCAACAGACTGAAATGAGCGTTAATGATCCTGCTTCTCCAGGGACTAGAAGACAAAATAAAAGCTTTCCTGACTTCCAAGGCTTGAAATAAATCCGTGGTAGCAACTTTTTCTAGAGTCTTTCCATCGACAGAAGCATTCAGACCTGAGAGCAGACTAGGTCCCCTGACATTCTTCTTCTTTCTTGTAGGACTTGGTTGAAGAATGACTCTCATAGGGTTTTTTTTTTTTTACTGCATACGTGGTCAACAGTTTATTGGAGGTATCAAGCAGAGGAAACAACTCCTTGTGGAGACTAGAAATGTCCTTAACAACCAGATCTCCATCCCTACAAATGCTTGAGCGAGTGTATTTGTGTCAATCTGAGAAATTTAGATATATATCGGGGCCAGCTCTGTTGAACCTCTTCATCCATGATCTGGACCAGGGGATGGGGTGCACTCTTAGTCAATTTGCAGATGACACCCAGCTGGGTGGGAGTGTTGATGTGCTGGAGGGTAGGAAGGCTCTGCAGAGGGATCTGGATTGATGGGCCAAGGTCATTGTATGAGGTTCAACAAGGCCAAGTTGCGTGTCCTTCACCTGGGTCACAGCAACCTCATACAACTCTACAAGGTTGGGGAAGAGTGGTTGGGGAGCTGCCCAGTGGCTAGCTAACACTGGAACTTCTACTCTCTAAGTTCTAAAATTTTATTCAGTGGTAAGTCATTATCGTAACACTCTGAAATCACAAAAATTCAGACTTCCCCAAATTTTTTTATTCTTCATTCTTTTCCCTAAAAATCTTCTCCCCTAGAGTTTCCAAGAAATACTACATGACTTCCCAGAAGCACCCAGGAATTGATGTGTCTCATTAATTGAGTTTTATTTCAGCACTGAAACACTAAAGATTTAGCTCGTATGGTTTATGGCAGCTCTCAGACTGAACTGAGAAATTGAGAAACGCGCTTGTAACAGCTTTTTAACGTGCCCTCCCTATTTTTATGTTGGTTAAATCCATGTTTCTTAACAGGGAATAGTGTAATAGTGGTGTCCCTCAGGGGTCAGTGTTGGGAC
>NW_010295009.1:0-9842 GCF_000700745.2 Antrostomus carolinensis
ATAATAATAATATGTTTATAAGCCATCTGTTATCTCCTGTTCTGGGCCTCCAGTGTACTAGTCCTATGGAATACAGGTGGTTAATTTCGTCTGCTGTCACTATTTTTAAGAGTAAAATATTCACCACCTGCCTCAGTGTGGGGAATCTTGATCTGAGGAGATTTGAAAAGGAGTAGGCAGAGGGACTGTGAGAAAAAATTGAGAGGACACAGCAAAGTTCTGAGCCTTGTGCAGGCTCTCATATGTCTTGCTGTCCGTCTAGCCAGAGCGGTTTTTGTTGGCTCTGTATTTTCCTCTCCCAAGTGATGCAGCAGCTGCCAGGATGCTCTTGCTGTCTATGGTTTCTGCAACCTCCATGCCTGTAGTATTGTTACAGGAGCAGTGTTTATCCTAGAGGCCAAGAAGGAATTATGCTCTTTAGGAGATAGAAGGCTGCATAGATCTTTTCTCGCTTTACTGCCTCAGTTGGCCACAAGTTGCTGAATTTAGGGCTTCAACTAAATAGTACATTTCCTTTAAAGTTTTAATTCCACATTTTTAATTTTTTTTTTTAGGGAGGAGTGTAAAATCACAGGATCAGCTCCTAAATATAAAGCTATAATACACTATTGCCTAAACTTAAATTGCAAAAAAATCACCAAGCAACATATTATGATTTACTTATGGATTGCATCGAATCTGCAAGTAAAATTTTTAAAAACCACAGTAGTCTCCTCAGATTCCAGTTTCACTATCCAAAATTAGTACTGGGATTCGTGCTCAAATATTAGTATTTAGTACTAGAATTCTTAGTACATTGTTGTTAAACTTTTATGGAATTCAACCCTTTAAAGTTGTCTACATTTCATTGCTGAAATGACAGCCAACATAATTTGAATTGATGATACAGTCCATTGTCATTCAAAGTAATTTTTATTGTGCATTTCACTTTTTCAGTTGATGACAAAAGACATTAAGTAAAATCTCATTTAGATTTACTGAGAAGCAACCTTGTGTTCTATTTAGACTTATTTTGTACACTCTTAAAACAGGAATTAAAAATAAAGTTATATTAATTTATTCTTGAATGATACTGAGTAACTCTGAATTTCAAGTTGCAAACACATTGAAAATAAACATATTTCAGTTTTTGAAGTCTGTTCAATTACCCAAATTAAAATAGAAAAGAACTCATTCTTCAATTTTATACAGTGATATGATTTTTTTAGACAAACCCTTTCAAATTACTTCTGTCTTCTGAAATTATAGAAGAAAAATTATATAATGAATAGTATACTTGAAAGAAAGTAACAAGTTTTCATCTAAAAATAAAGTGCACGTTTTAAACAAGCTAAACAACAATTCACAGAAAAAAATTCACAGTCTGCCTATTTCTTGGAGAAGAAAGTAACAACACCTATTTCATGAGAATAATCTGACAAGGAACCTATAAATTCTGATTATTTTAGGTAGGAAACATCATTTTCAGAACCTCATAGTTATTACCAAATTTGTTAGCAATGTAATTTTCCTGCAGGTTAAGCTGCTGGCAGACATTCCTCAGTAACTCATTCCTCAGCAATAAAACAGTAGGAAACTGATGCTTGATTAAAAAAAAAAAAAAGAAAAAAAAAGTAAATAGGAATTTTCAATCACTGACTTTGGACGTTATTTGTTACAGTCCCTTGACATACTACAGTACGTCTAACTATTAGAGAGATTAATATGATGCTTTTATCAAGTTTTCTGTTGGTGATAAGCATTTCTTTTAGACGCTGTAAGCATACCTAGAAATGCTACAGATAATGCAAGCTAGTAAGAATAAGAAGTAGATTTTATACATTTTTTTTATGAGTGGCCTACCAAAGTTCAACTTGTGCCTGTACAGAAGTCTTCAAATATATATATGGGTTTTGTAGGTCTCTACTTTTTTTTTTTTTGGTGAGGGATAAACCTTTATGTGTATAAATATTAGAATTTACATTTAAAAAAATCATTAATTTTAAAGTTTCAAATAGTTCTCATGTTTGCATCCCCAAACTTATGCAACTTTGCAGACTTTAACCTATACATATGTCATGGTAAGTTAAATGTATTTTTTTGCCATGTACCTTTGTTAGTCATGTACCAAGTTTTAATGCAGATTTTGTGATTATAATGTATATTCTGTCTTCATCTAAAAAGTTATTTTGGAAAAAAAAGATGCAGCCAAGATTCTGCATTTCCACAGAAATTAAGAAGTTATCCTTTTGTTTATGTGGAATATCAAAGTAGACAGTATTCTTGTCCACTGACCATGACAACACTGGCAACAGATGATAACACTATGATGAAGTGGGATGACAGAGGTGAAACATCAGAAAAAAAAAAAAGTTGTCAGTGGATTTGTAGACGTGTGCATCAGGCCTTTATCCATTTTGCATCAGCTTGTCACATAAATATGTAGCATGGATCCTGCCAGAAACACTATTCTGATTTGCAGATGCAGACACAACTTGCTAAACTCTGCTAAGATTTGCCCAAGGGACAGAGGGAAGAATGCAGAAGCCACTTGAGCAGTCCTCAAGAAGGTAAAATTAAATCTTAGACTGAACACTATCTTATCATTAATTTATTTATTAGTTAAGGCAAACTACAGGCAGGCTTCCCCGTACCTAGTATATGGAGCTAATTTTGAAACTTGCTGTAGCTTCTGTCTTCCAGCAGTTTGGGTTCTAAGTCCTTTTAGCTGGGTAAAACAAATTTTGGTGATCAGTGCACTGCATATCCACTGAAAGACTGGCTTTATCTTACAGTTATATTGTCTGAGATAAGACAGCTAGAAGAATTTGAATTATGTGTGCACTACGGTTATTATAAGCAGAACATTCATATTTATAAATTATTACCGGTGACAGTAGCTTCACTATGGCAAAAACTTTTTTGCTGAAGAATAAATATACTAGATGATCCAGATGAGACCAGAACTTGAGTGCTGCATGAACCTAAATTATTGTTTTCCTTGTGGATGAAGAGAACACAGCAGCATGGAGCAGTGGGATTGACATTGTGACCTTAGGAGCTTTTCTGATTTCTACTCCAAAATCTTTGTCTAATCCCTTTGTCTTCCAGGTTTTCTTCAGCACAAAATTTTAGAAATATATAATTACTACTTTATATATATAAGATGCATTATATAAAACTTCCCTTTTAAAATACTGTCAGGAACAGAAAGTACAGCCTCCCTGTGGCAGAGAAAAATACATATATAGTTATTTGTGTGCTTTGAAGAGCTGTTCAATAGAGCTGCTGGAACAAAAGGTAGTTCAAGACAAGAACTGGTTGCAGCAAATCTGAAACTGATAATTTAGAATGTCAAGCTAGAGAAATTTTCTCTATGAAAGATGGTTTAAAATTAATTAACAAGAAAATTTCATTACCAAAAGTGAAGGAGAAGGGCACTGTTGGCAAAATTCTGGGCCTCATTATTACAAACACGGAAGCAGAAGTCAGGGTGTTCTTTTAGGAATCATCTATTGAACCTATCAGCTGTAGATTGCAACACATTGTCAAACTAGAAATAGCAAATTGGCTAAAAAACTGGAGGAAATCCAAGGCACCAATGGCTTCCTGTCAAGCTGTCAAGATACTTGAAGTGGAATTTCACAAAGGTCTGCCTGGGGTCTATTTCTATTCAATATCTTTATCAATAGCTTAGATGGATGGAACAAAGGAAATGTCTGCAGAAGAAATGAAGCTAGGAAGAACTATTAATTTTTTTTGAGAATAGAATCTGAATAAGTTGAGATAAATTAAATAAATTTTGATCCACAAAAATACTTCTGATAAAAACAAGTATAAAGTTCTGCGTATTGTATGGAAAATCAAATGCACAGAATCATAGAGTCACAGTATACCAGGTTGGAAGGGACCTCAAGGATTACCTGGTCCAAACTTTCTTGGCAAAAGCATAGGAAAAACACAGTTTAGACAAGATGGCCCAGCACCCCGTCCAGCTAAATCTTAAAAGTGTCCAAAGTTGAGGAATCCACCACTTCCCTGATGGTTCTCATTGTGAAAAATTTTCCTCTTGTGTCCAATCGAAACCTCCCCAGTAGTAACTTGTGCCCATTACTCCTTGTCTTTTCCATGTGACTCCTTGTAAGAAGGGCATCTCCATCTTCTCTGTAGCCACCCTTTAAGTACTGGAATATGGTGATGATGTCTCCCCTAAGCCTTTTCTCAAAACTGAGCAAATCCACTTCTCTCAACCTTTCCTCATATGACAGGCTTCCTAGTCCTTTGATCAACTTTGTGGCCCTTCTTTGGACTCTCTCCAGCCTGTCCACATTTTTTTTTTTTTCTATAGTGGGGACCAAAACTGAACACAGTATTTCAGGGCTCTCTGCCTCAGAACAGACTGGCTAATATTAGCATTCTGGAGACTTGTACACAATCATATCACTTTGCAGTATTTAATTCTTCCATGGATGTTCATGGGATTTTGCTGTAACCAGTGTGATTCATTACGGACTAAGCTAAACAAACTTAGTGAGATTGATACAGTACATTTTCATGCACTGCCTGTCACCTTGCTATTCCAGCTCTGTACAAAATACTTCCCCTTCATAAGGGAAGAACAGGGAAAAAAAGAGGGTAATAACCTTCCAAGGTATGTTGTTTCCAGCTGAAAATTCAGGAGGACTTTGGGTTTCCAGACTATTTCTGTCAATGGTTTTATATCAGAAGGCAAAGTATTCAAGTCCATATGTAGTAGGTAATTGTCACAGTTAAACATAAACCATTTTGCAGTATTTTTGACAGTGCTAAGCATGTGGATCAATGTGATTGTTATATTTGTTGCATCTAGACATGCGGAGTTGCAAAAACAAAAAGAATGAGAAAAAATCTCTGGGGTGATTTAGACAGAATGGACAGGTTATTTCATGTTTTACATAATCATCAGAATACAAAGTTGTGCTGACTTTTCCATTAGATTTGAGTGGTTATTCTAGGCACAGCATTTATCATGGCATGCCGTGCCCAAATTCTGCTGGACCATGACAGCATTTAGGTCTCACTTTCATGCATTCCAGCTCTGTTCTTTAATCAGAGAAACTACAAGTACCATTTTCTAGTGTTGTCCTTGAATTATCATCAGTCATTGCATGGAAATGTTAGAAACTTTTCTTACAGCTATCATGCAGGTTCATGCTCCATCTACTGGGGAAGAGAAAGGTGAAAACTAATATGGTCCCATGCAGAATATGTGGGAGCTGTGCACATTCTAGAGTGGGAAGGCAGGAGAGGATCCTTTAATACTTGGAAAAATAACAGAGACAGAAAAAAGTAAGGAACAGAGTAAAGTTGGTAAGCAGAAGTACTTATTTGCTGTAATAAGTTTTTCTTCTTTCTTCTTTAAGGTGTTTGTTATTCTCACTCACCTTGACTCCCCCTTTCCCTTCTTTCCTTCCTCCACTCCTTTCCTGCCTTCCTCCTCTTCCTCCCCAGAGCAAAAGGAAATTGAGCTTTATCAGGAGGCAAACTTTAGCAAAGTCCTTCTCATGACTCCATAAACTTTTGCATACTGGTGGTGAGGACTGAGTCACAGAAACTGCATCCAACTCCACACGCAAAAGATATCAAAAAGCAGACTCAATTTTCAGAAGGCAGAACTGTGGGCTGGTCAGGTCTGGTGGGTGTTGGGAGAACAAGAGTAGCTCTAACTACTGGTAGGACCATGAAAAGAGAAATTGCAATAACAAAGTAGAAAAATTAAGCAAAAAGAAACAAGGGCAGAGGCTGCAGTTTCCCTGCAATGACTGTTTGTGTTGTTACTTCAGCACTCTCTTTTCCTGTTGAGAAAACTACTATGTATTCCAGAAATGTGCACACATTATATAATACTGCAGAATATAGTATTGAATCAATATCTTCTGTCCTCTTTTCCTCACAGCCTTCCCCTTCACTCTCCCAGTGAACCATTGTAGGTTCTATTAATGACGTGAAAAGGAAATAATTACTACAGTGCTAAGCGTCCTCTTTTTCCCTGAAGCTCCAGAGCAGCTGAAGGTACAAAGTCCCCTTACAGAATAAAATAAAGAGCAAATAAAATCCAGCCTAAAGCAATTTTCCTAGTTGCTTTAGTTTTGTTTTTGTAGATTGTAAAGATATCAGCATGAAAGATAAAAATAATTTAGTAAATAAATAACTAACACGGTTCAACCATTTAAATATTTGAATGAAAATTTTCATCTAATTAAAATTTTTAAAGTACTTCGGATATTTGCTTTTGGGAAATCATATGTGTGCTATAGAAATGTTTTGATCACAGAACTGAAAAATTCCAATATTTTAAAATGTTTGGAATTTAGATAATTTGGAAAATAGGGTATAAGTAAAGCTTGCTTTTATTTTCATTGAAAGAATCAAAGAAAATGGTGTCATCGCTTTATAGATACCCACATTCTAATAACATATATTAAAAAAATTTTAAGCCAATATTTTAATATTATTATTTTCTCACCATTTTCTTCGTTGATCTTTTTACCTCCCATCTTTGAATCTAGCAGGGCCCTGCTTCAAATATGAATGTAAGAATACAATAATGACAAAACAAAATGATGTTTCTTCTCTCACCATTCTTGAGCTGTCTCTCCAGTCCAGCTCTTAATATTACCTCAAAATAACAAATCAGACAGGGGTTCCCCATAGACACAAGTTTGTTATCACAAACAGATTTGTTTTTTCATGGCCTAAAAAACCTGGTTATATGTTTTGACTCCCCAAAATTGTCATTCACCCCCACCAGCAGTTCTCATACATTTTCATACCCGTTCTTTGCTGGGTTGGGACAAATGAATTGTACTGCGACCTATCAAAGCTATCCTATTATCCAGAAAGGTCAAGGTGACCTTTCTGTCAGTTAATAAGGAAAGAAAAAACATCCAGCAGGTTGAGGGAGGTGATTCTGCCCCTCTACTCCGCTCTTGTAAGGCCCCACCTGGAGTACTGCGTCCAGTTCTGGAGCCCCCAACATAAGAAAGACATGGACCAGTTGGAACAAGTCCAGAGAAGGGCCACCAGGATGATCCGAGGGCTGGAGCACCTCTCCTATGAAGACAGGCTGAAAGAGTTGGGGCTGTTCAGCCTGAAAAAGAGAAGGCTCCGGGGAGATCTCATAGTGGCCTTCCAATACCTGAAGGGGGCCTACAAGAAAGCTGGGGAGGGACTTTTCATAAGGGCTACTAATGACAAGACAAGGGGAAATGGGTTTAAACTGAAAGAGGGGAGGTTTAGATTAGATATTAGGAAGAAGTTCTTCACTGTAAGGGTGGTCAGACACTGGAACAGGTTGCCGAAGGAAGTTGTTGATGCCCCCTCCCTGGAAGTGTTTAAGACCAGGCTGGATGAGGCTTTGAGCAACCTGATCTAGTGGAGGGTGTCCCTGCTGAAGGCGGGGGGATTGGAACTAGATGATCTTTGAGGTCCCTTCCAATCCAAACCTTTCTATGATTCTATGATTATTTTGTTCATATGTTGTTACATTGCCATGTCTGGGATGCTTGCTAGTCAATGTGAGGTTAAGTTACAATTCTTAATAGGATGTTATGTATTATACATTTTATGCTATATAATCCTTTCACAAGGATTAATATATTGTTTTACTAAAGTGAGTCATGGAGATAATAAACTTCTTACACTGGTTAATATATTAAGTTATCTTTATCCATTTGATATATTTCTCATTTCCTACATGAAATAATTGCTTTATTTTTAGCAGTAATGTTAACTGCAACATGTGCACACATCTTTTTTTCTTTCAGAAATAACTTTAGCCTGACCAGGAAATTGCACTGAAGTTACTTATAGAGACCTGAAGAAAAAGTTATGTGATGGCTCATTCCTCTTAGAGAGGAGTTGCCGAGGTATACATTTAGAGCACAATTTTTTACTTCCCTGATTATTTCTCAGGATTCCTGCACTTGAGAGAAACAGAGGGATGTCCATCATGGCTATGGCCATTTAACAAGTCATGAAGAGAAGATAAGGTTTGTATCTGTCCCTGTACTGGTTTTCAGCATCTGTTTGAAGGTATAAAAGCTGTTGCATATAGGTATGGACAATATCTCTCAAAAAAACAATGCCTTGGTATAGTAGAAATAAGTTCCAGTTTGATCATGTTCTAACTACTACAGGTTAACAATGCCAAAAAAAAAAAAAAAAAAAGTCAATTAAAATCTACATTTCAACATATAAAAATAGCAGAATTATTTTGTACTACATGTGAAACTGACATCCAGAAATTATCAAATGCATGCACTCATGCATAAAGAATGGATACTAGTGTAAGAAATGCTGTAATGCAATGTAATATAAAGAAATGCAGGAAAACTAATGCTGTAATTTGATTTGTATGTTTCTTAAAACTGATCCTGAGGCTACTGCATAGGCACTGCACATTGTTTTCCTAGTTAGGTTTTATTTTAATATCAATTGATTTGCTGATCAGGCAAACCACAACAATGGAATGACTGTTGATCAGGCATTGATGTGGTTTGCCTGAGAATGTGTGTCTTGAACCTGAGTGACAGAATATACAAGTGTTTATTATTACTTTTTTAAAATAGTTGGGTTTTGTTTGGTTTTTTTTTAATTAGTCCTAGATTTATTGCTTTGTCTCAACACTGTAAGCCAAATTTTGGATATTTCTGCAATCCTATTGGCTATGATATAGACTCCAGAATTGTTTGCAACTTTAGAATTATTTACAGCTGGGATGATTCTATGATCATTTTTTAAAGTACTTTACTGAAATCCTGCCCACAGGAAAATCAAATTTTCCACTACCTGTACAAAGACTGTCCAGTGATCGACTTATCACTATTGGACCTATTGTGAAAGGAGATGCCCAGTACTAACAAATCTCATAGAGTTTTTCTTAAGCACTTTTGTTCCCTTTTATGTATATTTCAGAAGGCTTAATTTTCCATCTGTTCCTTAAATCAATGTCAAGGCCTCAAGTGCATCCCTCCTGCTGGAGATTTAGTGTGTGGTTTCAAGTATTATCATTACTTACTTTACTTTCTATAAATACAATTGGATGCAGCAAAAACAAATACATTGTTGCCTTTTAAGATTGGACTTTAAATACAGCAAATCAGAATGAATTATAATAGCTGTAATCTAATTCCTTTTGTCTGTTTATATAACACAAATTGTAAAATTGCAATTAAGTTGTAACACAAGATATTTTTTAAAGTATTTCCCTGCAGTATCCTTACATGAAATAAATGTTTCTATTTGCTTATAAGGAGTGTAAAGAGGAAACTTTCTCATTGCAAATGAAAGTCTCAGCTTTAACTTAGTCATTTGTTTCCAAAATAGTAGAGCAAAAAATCACATCTCACTTCCTCTGTGTGCCACAAAAGCAAAAAACTGTACCTCTCTTCAGCTACTTGAAACATCAACTGGATTCCCTCCTCTGAAACAGCAGCTAGGTGGCTGGGTTATTAAGAGCATTTTAAGATCTTCAGATGAGGAAGCCTCCAGTGTGCCGGGTGGCATTTCTTTCTTTTTGCCCTGAATTCCATTTATATACCAAGATGGAGAAAATAGCTTGGGTGTAACTTTGAGATCAAATCCCTGCCCCTTTAATAGTGCTCACCCTGCATTCTTGCTCACCCATGTACTTTGTGGCCATTTTGGAGCATGACTTCTCCTGTTTGCCCTGGATACCTCTCCTCTCTTACACCAACCCACAGTCATATTCATCAAGTTTCTGATAAGGTAATGAAATTGTCACCTTTGTCCATCTATCTCCTTTCCATGTGCTCCATTGCCAAGAGTTCTCAAACCTTTGTAGAATAAAGTGGTGGCCTGTC
>NW_010295010.1:0-289 GCF_000700745.2 Antrostomus carolinensis
AGGACCACATGGTCCTACCTGTGGTTTAAACTACTGCAGCCCTCTTCATTAACTAACTTAAGAGGTTCTTTTTGGTGCTACCACGGTCACCAAGAAAACATGTTTTCTTATTATTTCTGCTCCCTTGGAATATCAGATGTATGACCCTCTCGCAAAGGTAGGTTTTTATTGAAGTTTTTTAATACTTGAGTCTTTAGTGACACATATAACCAAATCTCCTTATGAATGATAAAGTGAGGCTGTCTCTTACTTGTATGTCACGTGAGAGAAGGCATGGAGGAATGAGATC
>NW_010295010.1:322-3929 GCF_000700745.2 Antrostomus carolinensis
TCCATAGCTTGTTGTCTCTATTGCTTGTCACCAAGCTCCCACAGAGCTGTGGTCCCCAGCTGCCTTCCATACAGCAGTTCTTGTGCGTGGTGGCCTCTGAAAGCAACTGGGGAGTGCTTCTCTCTGCTCTGAGCCGGTCCATGGTATGTGTTTTATTGCGTGCAGTGTATTGTCTGCATCTCTGTGATGAAATGGAAAGACCTCATCTTTAATAGTGATGTGTATCACAGAATTGTCACAGAGTGGTGGGGGTTGGAAGGGACCCCAGGAGATCATCCAGCCCAACCACCCTGCCAAAGCAGGTTCCCTACAGTAGGTTGCACAGGAAAGTGTCCAGGTGGGGTTTGAACATCTCCAGAGATGGCGACTCCACATCCTCTCCGGGCAGCTTGTCCCAGGGCTCCAACACCCTCACAGGAAAGTTTTTCCTAATGTCTGTTCCGGTTTCTGCCCATTGCCCCTTGTCCTGTCACTGGGCACCACCGAAAAGAGCCCGGCCCCATCCATTTGGCCCCCACATTTCAGGTATTTATAGACATTTTTCAGATCCCCTCTCAGTCTGCTCTCCTCCAGGCTGAGGAGAATATGTTACATACAACTGCCTATCGGACAGCCGTGAACTAAAGTCAATTTTTTAAAGCGCTACTTTTCAGTCTTTCTGTTATCAGACCTTCAGCATCTTCTCCTGGAGCCTGCAGTCAGTTCAAAACCACTTTGAACTCTGATTTTTCGTCTTCTGTATTTAAATTCTTGATGCAGCTGTTCTGCGCACACGCTTGTGCTGCTCAGCTCTGGAGAGGCCTTGTGTTGTTAGGTGTATTTGGCTTAAGGAACCAAGAATATGAACTTCTTAGAGTACCAAAACTCTGTGGAATCAGTGGATTCTTTCTTTCTTTTTATTCTTTTGCATAAAATTATTGCCCTTATAATCCCTGATCAATTTCCTTCAGTGCAGGAGAGAAATTAGGTCACAGATCTGTAATGCTTTGGGTCATTCCATAGACGTGCAAGGTGGGAAGAGGACTCCAGGAGTGAATTGAATATTGATGTTTTGCAGTTTTGAGTAAGCAAGTTAGTAGACTAGCAAAACTACTGTCCTGCCTTGCAATTTATGATATTAACCTTGTTAAATAGAAAAAAAAAAAAAGAAAGCAAATCTGTGGAAAGCCGGTGAGCATGGCTGTGTAAGAGTAGTATTTGTAACCTTTGGCATTTACTGACATTTGTATATGTCTGGCTTTTAAAGATAATGGCTGCAATAAAAATCTTGGGGGCAACGTTGACCTTTGAGATTTTATATTTTTTTTTTTTTTTACAGAATCACAGAATTGCAGTGGTTGGAAAAGGTCGTCAAGTCCAACCAACACTAAACCCAACACTACCAATTCCACCTCTAACCCATGTCCCTGAGCACCTCGTCTGCTGGTCTGTTAAATCCCACCAGGGATGGGGACTCCACCACCTCCCTGAGCAGCCAGTTCCAATGCTTGAAAACCCTTTGGGTGAAGTTTTTCCTCACATCCAATCTCAACTGCCCCTGGTGCAACTTGAGGCCATTTCCTCTTGTCCTGTCCCTTGGTCCTTGGTTGAACAGACCCACCCCCACCTCTCTCCACCCTCCTTTCAGGGAGTTGCAGAGAGCCAGAAGGTCTCCCCTCAGCCTCCTTTTCTCCAGGCTCAACAACCCCAGTTCCCTCAGCCGGGAACTCAGCACACTTGTGCTCCAGACCCTTCCCCAGCTCCGTTGCCCTTCTCTGGACACGCTCCAGCACCTCCATGTCCTTCTTGGAGTGAGGGACCCAAAACTGTACACTTGAGTGTTCCCTGCTTTACTTTTCAGTCTGCTTGTTGTTTGGTTTCCTTTTTTTGGGTGGGGGTGGTTGGTTGCTTGGATTACTTCTTTTTTGGTTTGATTTTGGTTGTTTGGGGGGGTTTTCTTGTTGTTTGTTTGTTTTTTTTACTTTAAAGCTGCCCATGGTGCATCTTCTCTTTGTGGGTATGATGCACCATGCAATGAAGACCTAAACCAGCAGAGAGCTGGTGCCAAGGAATGTACTTCTTTAATGTTTCCTGCTTTTGTATTTTCATGCGAGTGCTTCCTTTGATAGCAGCACAGAACAATACGCAGATTAAACTCTGTGCTGGGTTGTTTTTTTTCTAAAAAAACAATTGTTACTTGTTCAGGAACAGTGGTTTACAGTTGGCCAGTACCAGTCATCTACAACTGGTGGGTGAAGTTGCAGCAGAGGGAATCCAGCCAAGCTCAGACACGTTCCTGTTTGTTAAAGCACCCACAGCTACCCAGTTTGGAATGTATTAAGTGAGGCTGGTGAACCTTTGATGAATAAGAAGATAGTAGCAGTACGTGGAAAGAAATAAAGCAGTATGGGCCTGGAAATTTTCTCTTTTAAGGGAGGATGTGTAGAGAGAGAGAGAAAAAAAGATTAATCTTCAACATTTTTGTAAGTTAAAATACTGAAACTGTTTAGTAACTTTGTTCACTTTTTATTCTCTGCACTCAATTTACAGAAAGCTGTAGTAGATATTTTTGTGTACCCTTTATTTAAAGTATAATCTGTTAATTAACCATATGCACTTTTACTTGCATTATCGTAATTCCATGGATACCTATTTAGAACATATGAAGTAAGTACTTAAAATTGAAAATATGTAGTAGTATTATACATACTGGCCTATCTTTTAATTTGGTAATCTTCCAAGATTCTTAAAGGAAAGCTTTTGACTACTTCCTGTCATGTACAAGAAGGTGAGGTTCACTGAAACTCAAAGATGGGAAAAACAATAGAAGAAAGTTGTATACGTATTTCCGTACAGCATATTGTTATTATCATAGAAGTCATCAGCAAAGTTGATGGTGGGGCGGTGAGTTTAGGGCATTTAAAACAGTTTGGGGCTACAGTTGGGTGATGAATACCTAAATATAATACTCAAGAAATCCTACTTGGAGAGAGATATTAGATATTTGGTTTCACATCTTCAGCCTATTCTCCACCTGCGAAGTTCAATTAGGGATTTTCAAGTGGGAACAACTTCTCTCTTTACTGACTCCCATGAGATTCTTGTCTCCTCCTGTGTCAGTACAGCACTCGGCATTGCAAGTCTGGATGTGATCTAATATTTTCTTAAGTGAAGCACCAGCATGCTCTGCATCATGGAGTGTCTACTCTGATTTCACCATGGTGCCCACAAACTTCCTGTAAAGGGACCAGTGAACTTTTGGTACTGTAAGAATGTGGTACATGAGATTGATGGGTGGACTGTTCAGTGGATAAGAAATTGGCTGGATGGTTGCATCCAGAGGGTCAATGGCTCAATGTCCAGATGGAAGACAGTGACAAGAAGTGTCCCTCAAGGGCCCGCACTCAGACCAGTGCTATTTAGTATCTTCATTAATGATATTGACAGCGGGATTGAGTGCACCCTCAGCAAGTTTGCTGATGATACCAAGCTGGGTGGTGCAATCAACATGCCCAAGGGATGGGATGCCATCCAGAGAGAAATGGACAGGCTGGAGAAGTGGGCCCACGTGAACCTCATGAGGTTCAACAAGGGCAGGTGCAGGGTCCTGCACCTGGGTCGGGACAAT